>NC_084950.1:3869759-4034759 GCF_949316205.1 Platichthys flesus | reverse complement strand
TCCTATTCGTCCTGTCCCTCTCCTAAATGTCCTGTTTCCTGTTCTTGTCCTGTCCAGGCAAGCGGCTCCAGGAGGTGCTGTGTGTGGTTCTGTGCCTCCTCCTCTTCCTCATCAACCTCTCGTTCCTCCTCCTCCACTTCTCCACCGTCCACATCCACAGGATCGTCCTGGGCGTCGGTGAGATGAGTCGGACCGTGACGGCAGAAACGTTAGCATGCTAACATGCTAAAGACAAATGCTTGAAAACTACGCATCACATAAAGTATTACACCGTTGCTTAAGTGAATGTATATTTTTAAATGAATATTGAAATAATATTGTTTCTATACACTTGAGGTTTTCTAACACTTTTTGTAAAATGTAGTTTTGCTTACACATCTCATAACAGCATGTGTTGTTGCTGTTTTTTGTTTCCCTGTGTGTGTTTGTGTGTTTGTGTTCCAGTCCTCGGGATCGTGACGGCAGACTTTGCGTCGGGGGTGGTCCACTGGGGGGCCGACACCTGGGGATCCGTGGACATCCCTGTTATTGGCAAGGTGAGCAAACAGAAGCACTGCGATAGACAGCCTGTTGTCATTTCACTTCACTACAAAGTGAATCCTCCTCCTTCCTCACTGTCCTCCCTGAGATCCTCTTTTGGCCAAAAAACCTAATTTGCTAATTGACACGAGCACCAGCGGACGTTTTGCGGCGAATGTAAAAAATCGATTGTGCCGGTTTCAGATGTTTTTTAGATGTTTTTTTAGCTTTTTACTTTTCTTTAAACTTCAATCTTTTACAGCATTTTCAAAGTAGATTTGTCGCCAACATGCAAACTCAACAAATGAGCAAAGCTTCACGCTCTAAGAGGAATCATTTACTCTGTGTGGCTGATTGCATAGACAGAAAATGTATGGCTATATTAGAAAAATCATCTTTGTACCCAAAAATGTAAAATGTAAATATATAGTATAAAAGAAGAAGGATAACTATAGTTTCCAAAGCAATTTTGTTAATAAAACCTTAAAACTGCAGAACTAGAATTAAGTGTTTAAAGAATATGAGAAGTTAAACAAAAACAGGAGGATAAATCATAACATGTAAACATACATTTTATTCTCTTTGATAATAAACTGGTTAATTAAAGAAAATGTCTTTCTGTACAAACACATATTGTATTTTGAGTGTGGCTGTAAATAATTGGAAAATAATAGATCTTTTATAAGTTCTTTCACTTTCTTTAACAATCTGTGTTTTAATGTTTATACCATCTGGTTTATATTCTTGATACGTGTGAAAAACCCAAATAAAGAAGCTGTCTACTTTTGGAGTTGATTAGTTTAAGGGGGCGTGGGAAAGAAAAAAATAAGCTAATAGTCAGTCTTCCTTAAATAAACATTTCAGTGACCCAGTGAAAGAATGGACAAGCGAGATGATACTGTTCTGTCCCTGTGTCCCCGTGTCCTCGTGTCCTTGTGTCCCTGTGTCCCTGTGTCCCTGTGTCCCTGTGTCCCTGTGTCCTTGTGTCCTTGTGTCCTCGTGTCCCTGTGTCCCTGTGTCCCCTCTCTCTTGAAGCTGTATCACCATTTCAGCGTGGTGGTTGCACCTTATTCCCTGACGCCTCTGAAGTCGCTGTAGTGACCTGGAAACTAAATGTCAGTGTCTCAGAGAGGAACGTCCCTGTGGACCATAATGTCCCTGGCCCCCCCACACAGACCATACACTCCCACACACTCCCACACACACATACACACACTGAGTGGCCTCACCTTGAACCTGTCACCGCACTGCGTCAGTGTGTGTGTGTGGGCGTGTTGAGATGGATGCACGTGCACTCACTGTTTGCATTAAAACACATCACCTGCATTAATGAACACACACATTCCTCTACAGCCAATTAGGGAAAAGGTCGTCCTCGTTTCAGCCAATTAAAATCAGTGTGATCAGGTGCAGCATGCAGATTGGTTCATGTGAACTTTGTTTTGATTAATGAGATGAGGATTGTGTGTCTGTGGCTTTGTGTGTGTGGCTGTGTGTGAGTGTGTGTGTTTATGAAATATTCATTGATAATTAGTTGAAATGTTGAAGCTGTTGTTTTGACCCCAATTATACCAAAAAAGAAACCTCTGTAGCCTCCATGTTTGATTAATAATATTATTATACAGGTAAGAAGTCAATTCATTCTTATTTATTTATTTTACAAATGCTCTTTATTGAAATTAAAATACAACAGAACCAAATGTTTGATTATTTAAACTCACGTGTAATATTATCATGATGGATGATGTTTCCTAGAATGTTAATATCAAACTCTTATGACAGGTAATTGAGGCTTCATATATTTACAATATAACTATAAACTTTATTATAAATAACTATAAATAACACTAATATTAACTAACCAAATATAAAAAAATTGATTTAAGATGATAAATGTAATTATTTGTGTAAAATGTAAACAAAAGTAGATATTTTTTCATTGTTTATTTTGTAATATCAAAGTTTTCTTATCGCCACAGGTCAGCACAGACATGATACCAATAACTGATCAGTCGAACTCTAAACTGTATTTTAAAGACATAACAACACACATACACATTATCGTATAGTAGAAATTATAAAAGAAAAAGAAGTTGGTCTGATCTAAATAAAGTATTTGTCATAAGACACAGTTCTTTATAGGGATTCTTTACCCATTATATGAAAATAATACAGTGCATGGGAATGTTAAAGGAGAATAAAGGTCCTCAGTTCACCACATCATCCACATCGGCTCCATCATTACCTCAAGTGAGGTGAACATGTGTTGTGTAGTTTTTACCTCCTCCTTAATACAAATACACAAACAAACCAAATCTCCCTGACTGAGGTAACAATACACATTTTAAATCTTCCTGTATGTTTAAACACAAAACTTCACTGGTTCTCTTTGTTTCCTCCAAAGTTAAAAGCTGCACCAATCACAGGGGGACGCTGGTTTTGTGGGTTTTGTGGTTTTGTCATCACACAGTCGAGGTAACTCCCATCAGTGCGACTCACTTTGACGCTAATTGGCGCCGGTGCCACTTTATCGACAGCCTGCTCATTGTGATGGATTCTAACAGTCGAGCTCGTGGTACTTTCTCTCCGGTGGTCGCCCTTGTGACACCATGTGACCCCGACTCGCAGTCTGTGCTGATGTGTCTGTTGCTACTTCCTGTTATTTAGATGACAACTCCTTCCTGCACACGCTCGGCACCATCAGCCGCCTGGAAACAAAGATCCCTGGCATCCCTCGCTGAAGGCTTCTCGGGGGTTTGATGTTTATTTATGATGTGGTATTTTATTGGGGTCCGGGGTTGTTACCGGCACCAAAAGCACAGTGGCAGCCACAGATTTGCATGGTGGGTCGGACGCCGTGGGAGACTTCTAATAAAGACTTTAACTGGAAGAGAAGAATGGACCTTTGCGGAGAACAGAGGGATGACAATGGGCTAGTGGAAAGAAAAGTGTGTGTCTGTGTGTGCATGGAGACAAAAAAAACAAGGCGTGCACGTCCGTTGTTTTTGTGTCTGTGTGGGTTCTGAGGATAAAGCAGGCCTGTGCTCCCAGTTAAGGTTTGGTTTGAATATCAAAGCCGTGCACGGTGGAGAACACCTGAGGCTAACAGTGGCTGCTGATAGGAAGCCAGATGAAACATTCTAAGCCATTTGTGCTTTTTGTGTCACTCGTTTGTTCTGTGTTTATCGCTTCTCGTGCATGTTTGTGTACTGTTCTCCGCTCTCCCAGTTGCCTTTATTTGTAAAGACCTCTTTAAAAGCCACCGTGGTTCTATAGACGACGTGTAATGTGGACGCGTTGATGCAGCACGTGTTCTCTGCACATATGGACCCTCAGTAAACTCATCAGAATGGGAAACCTAGCAGTCGTGCGAGGGATCATACAGAATATTTCCAGGAGTGAATTAGAAGCAGCTACTACTGGAAACAGCATTTCCAGTCTCTCCCAGTCTGTCCCAGTCTGCAGGATCTGAGGGACAGTTTCTGATTGTTTCAGTTCTATCTGCATTTTGATTTTGTGTATAACCAAACAACATCGACAGCATCTGAGGTTGTGTTCTAATTTGATTTCTTCTTCTTCTTTCATCTGATAAGTGTACGGGGCAGTAATCCGGCCAACAGGGAGTCGAACCAGCGACCTGCCGCTCAAGGTGTGTGGTCCTAGTGGGGGGTGTGGTTAATGTTTTTTATTTATATAGCGCTTTTCTTGTCTTGACCCCTTCGCACAGTGCAGCCCAGCCATAAGGGGCAATATGGGGTTCAGTGACTTACATAGGGAATAGAGGGGCCAGGGATTGAACCACCAACCTGTCTGGTGAGTGAACAACCCGTTCTACCTCCTAAGCCACAGTCAGACTCATATTTTACTTGTCACATGATGCTGTTCTCTCCATCACCACAGCTGCTGATAAACACACAATTGAAGAAGCCCATTAATTCAATATTTAGTGAAACGCTGCATTGAAATGCCAGGATGTGAGAATCAGTGTTGAGATCTTTGAATAAAGCTTTTGACACATGAGCCGATTAATATTCAGAAAATCTGCCGAATTCTAACAACAGTTTAATGGATATTTAACTTTTGCTCTCCAGCTAATCAGTAAAGACAAATATAATTATGGCACATTAACATCAGTTGTCATTAGTCCTCCTCTGATGTGACAAACCCACGTAAACACATAAAGATGATTTTGTCAGAATATGATCCTGCAGCAAACAGCCAAAGCTCCTCATCATAACAAAGATTAATTTTGATATTAACCCATGAACGTCCTTTCCTCTCCAGCAGAACAGAAACCACAGCTTTAGAAAGGGCTTTGTCCCAGTTGTGTTTGTACTCCTCTGCTCCGAGGCCTCGGGCGGTGCTGGGTTTTCTTCTTCTTCCTCTTTTTTTGTCGTCATCACGTCGTTGAACTTTAATTGACTCAACGAGGATTTCACAGTCCTCACATGACACCACTTTGAGGACAGAGTCACGCTCATTAGCTCCCAATGACGCTGGATTCACATTGAAATCTGCCAAAGTGAATCTGATAGATTAGGGGTAAATGTTTGAAGATCCTTTTTCTCCCTGATTCTGTTTTCCACTCGTCTTTTAAAGGCATCAGCTCTTCTCTCCTCATGTCAGTTCCTCTCCTTCTAGACTGATCCAACATGTCTCCTTGGAGGCGGCTCTCTAATGAGGTTGATTGCAGCGTTGATGGTTAATTGAACGACTTAGGCCCGTTTCTTCTGAAAGGTCAGAAGGGGAATTAAGAGCTGGAGGAAAAGTCCGGATGGAAAGAATCGACCAAACTGAGACAAACGAAGAGAGAAACCAACAGAAAGTGAAAATACAGTAATAATAACCAAAAAAAAAGGTTGGGTGGGACATGAAAAAAAGGAGGGGGTGGAAGGGCGTGTCTGTCCAGCCAGTGGGACGGCGCCGGTGGCCGCGGCGATGGGCGATGTGAGCTGGTGATTAGCGAGCGTCGTGCAGGCCGGCCGTTAAACGTTGTGGGATTAGAGGACGTGTGGTGACCGGTGGCCTGCCGTTCACCGGGAGCGCCGCCGCCGCCCTGCTCCGCACGACCTCCACGGCTTAGCCGGCCTTTCATCTGGCTGAGGGCTGTGGCGAGGGGAGGGGGGGGGGGGGGGGGGCAGTGGGAGAGGGGAGGGGAGATTCGAACGGAGAAGGGCACATTATTGTGAAGTTGTCAACAGATAGTTTGTGTGTTTGCAGTGGCACCTACCAGCCGTGTTTGCAGATAGGCGTGTGTAATTGGTTCGAACAGCTAACACGACAATAATGAGTTTTCATGCTGATGTGGCCTTGGCTATGCACACACACACACACACACACACACAAACACACACACACACACACACACCAAACACACACACATACATGTGCAATGGAGCAACAAAGATGCAAGACAAATTCCTTTTCCTTGCTTTTTCCACTGAGACAAATAAATTATCTTTATCCTACTTGTGTTTGTGTGTGTGTGTTTGTGTGTGTGTGTGTGTGTGTGTGTGTGTGTGTTTCTATTTGTCTTCTTTTGTTCTGGAGATATTCAGATTCTTTCTTTCATTTGAGACCCCCACGCTCTCACAGACAGGTGTCTGCCTCTGCACAGTGCAAGTGGGGTTTGCAACTGTGTGTGTGTGTGTGTGTGTGTGTGTGTGTGTGTGTGTGCGTGTGTCTGTGTGTATGTGTGTCTGTGTGTGGGTGTGCACGCGTCTGTGCGTTTGATACTCACATTTTTGAGTTTGTGTGAGCGTCTGTGGGTCATTTTTGTGTATGAGTGTGTTTGTGTGAGTCGACTGCTGTTCTGTGGTTTATTAGGATGCTGGATATGAGCTTTGGGGTAGCACAGGATACTGAGCACCCCTGTGTGTGTGTGTGTGTGTGTGTGTGTGTGTGTGTGTGTGTGTGTGTGTGTGTGTGTGTGTGTTGAGCTGCATTACGGTTTGTAAACAATTATTTTTTAGTGTCTGTTTTGTGACTTTTTGCTGCTTATTAGATTTCAAAATAAAACTATCATCGCTATTGCATGGGTCATAAAATTAAATGTGATTTATATTTAACGAATGAACTAAAGTGCAGACTTTTGTCTTTAATTGTCTCATGATTGGTTAATGAGTTTCCCCTTTTTTCAATTTAAAGCAAATGAGCGTTTCAATAATGTCCCTCTCATGTTTGGTTTCATTGTCCTTACAGAAGTGATTGTGATGTCTACTCGACCCTAATCTCTCTCTCTCTCTCTCTGTCTCTCTCTCTCTCTCTCTCTCTCTCTCCTCCCTTCAGGCCTTCATTCGACCGTTCCGGGAGCACCACATCGATCCCACCGCCATCACTCGCCACGACTTCATCGAAACCAACGGGGACAACTGCATGATCCCCATCCTGCCACTGACCCACATGGCCGTCAAGTTCCTCACGTACACACCAGGTAGTGCACTCACACACACACACACACACACACACACACACACACACACACACATCTGAGAGTGAGGAGAGAAACCTGCGGCTGTGATTTTGAACCTGACGCTCCGGTGTTGCTGCTTCCTGTGTGAACGAATTCTCTCATTCACATTATTATCACCTGTGAGTGAGACACTCGGGATGTGACACCTGCAGAACTTGAAGCTCTCTCTCAGCCGGTGCCTCTCTGGCTCCTCAACCATCGTCACTGCAGGTTTGCTCAAAGTCACCCTGCTTGAAGCTGGATGGGGATGTAAGGACTTTAGTAGGTCAAACAAAGGCTCTAACAATCTTGATGTTTCCAGTGTCTGAGGTGGAAGTGAAGTGATCAAAGGAAACCATGGGGCAGTTTGTCTGGTAATCATGTGTTGACCTTCCGAGCTCGGGGCAGGAGGGGAGGGTCCGGAGGAGGAGGATCAGCAGGAGCAACCTGTTATTGAGAAGGTGACATCTCCACTTTCCATGTCCGCACTGCAGCAGGGGTCAGAAGGTCACCGATGGGCGGAGAGAGGAGGCGTTGAGTTTGTTAGGTTAACGTCTAGGAACACATGCAGCGATGTGACGTTAAGCTGCTCGCAAACCTTCTCAGAGTGAGCCCCTCTGAAGTGATTATAACTTTAGTTAGCTTTTAATCAAAGAGAAAATCATCAGCCAACAACATTTAAATACAACAACAGCCCATATTTGAGCTTTTCAGGCTAAATCCCAATGATTTATATCATGCAATTATTAAGTTTTTGTGGTAAAAAAAACTGAATATATCGAATTAGACCTTATTTTTTCTTTTGCTAGGAAAAAAAAAATAAAAGATGTGATCGACTGGTTAATCATTAATATTTTCATTAACTAATATCTGTAACTTTCTGTAACTTACCATCTGTGTTGCATCTAAAATCTATATACGTGATGTGCTTGTAGAGTTGTTCTTGGGAATGGCTCTTTTAAGAAATGTCCTCACGTCCTTCGTTCCTCAGCAACACATCCCAAAAGTTAAAGGTTGATCGGATCAGTGGTTGAGAAAACAGAAGGACAGAGAGAGAGATAAAGATTCCTCCATTTGTAGTAAGTTTAAATTTACAATCATAGAAATGAAAAAACAATTCATCACATCATCACTGTCAGAAATCCCAAAAGTAAAAAGAGAGCGCTGTGATACAAATGGAAAGAATCTCACAAACCTGTGAGAGTCAGGAAACAAGGGGATGAAGAGTGGAAGGGGAACACGCAAAGGTCAGGTGCTTCTCCACAGGAGGGATCAGTGAACGAGGGAGAGAACGATTAAAGGGGGGGGGGGGGGGGGGGTGCAGTAGAAAGGTCCACATGTAGGTGACATCCACACCTGTCATGTCCTGCACCGCGGGGAGTCAGGGGGTCACGAGACAGAGACGGGCAGAGCTTCGGTGACATCTACACCTGTCATGTCTGCACCTCAAGAGGTCACTGCTAAGAGCTTGAGACAGAAGGTGAGAGTGCAGAGAGAGAGGGAGGGAGAGAGAGAGAAAGAGAGAGAGAGAGAGCGGGGGGTTGGGGGCGGCGGAGGGTTGTGAAGCCGCCGGATGACATCTCAACCTGTCATGTCGAGCTTCTCGCCGTGTCAAGCGGTCATCAGACAAAGACGGGGGGGGGGGTGCACAGGGATAACTGAAAGCAGGGAGGTGACATCTCCAACAGTCATGTCCGCATTTGAACCGGGGTCAGGAGATCAGAGAGGGAACGAGGGATGGAGGTGGACAGGGAGTGGACAGCTGTAAGACACAAAGACTCAAAGACTCAAAGGGATAACAAGCAGTGAGGAGTGATGAAGATGAGCTGCAGACTTCAAACTCACATCTCCATCTTCGTGCGGATGGAGCGATATCAACAAAAGCCACAAGTTGCAGACGCTTGTTGTGTGTTTGTTCCCAGCGACGCTGCACACACCTGCTCGTGTGTGAGTCCAAACCTGTGTGACACCTGTCACATCAAATCAACTGTGACACAGTCTCCAGATCCCAGAGACATCTTCAACAACCGGTTTCACAGGTTCAGGCCGAGCACGAGTCCACATCAGGGAAAATACATTTCATCATACATCAATGCAAAAGATTTTTCTTTGTGTTGAAGGTTAATCACAGACCACGGCCTGTAGGAGGCACTAGAGCACACATAGAGCCGAACATGTAACTGACTTTACGTTTGATTAACACGTCAAAGATTAAAGTGAGCGCTGCAGAGGTGTTCAGCGTATAAACGTCTTTTCTTCTTAAATGTTGTCTCATCGTCCTCGTGGGGAGATCTGCACACTGATCTGTCCCCGAACGCCTCTTCAGTAATGATGTGCACTTCTGTTTGAGAACGAGATCTCAGAAGATGTTTTTAATATTTAAAGGTGAGTGGTGAGGACTCATCGTTATAATTTAAGAACTATCTTTTTAAAGTTCCACATTTCTGATTGTGACGTTCTCATTTTTCAGGAGACAACTTCATTTCCTGTCTGGTTTTAAGTTCTAGTCGCTGTTTATTGTAAATCTTTCTTCATCACTTCCTCCTCCGTCCCCCTGCTGCCACTCTTCCTCCATCTTCCTCCATCTCCCCCTCTTGTCTCCCCCCTGTTCCTCATCCTCCCCCTCGGCCTCCACATCTCACCATGGCTCCTGCCTCGTCCTCTCTGTGGGAGTGCTTTGCCTGAGCGCTGCCCCCTTTAGGATCCTCATCACTTTCAGAACTCATTCCACTGACGTGGTTCTCTCTCTTTCTTCTGCCTGGTTCCTGTCCCCTCCCAGAGGCCCTGGCGGCGTCCTATCCCTGGGACTGCTACGTGTTCGCCCTGGCTGTGTTCGTCACGCTGACCAATCAGATTCACAAATGGAGTCACGTGTACTTCGGCCTCCCGCGCTGGGTCACGCTGCTCCAGGACCTGCATCTGGTGCTGCCACGGAAACACCACCGCATCCACCACGTCTCGCCACACGAAGCGTTTTACTGCATCACCACAGGTGAGAGCTGATCCTGAGTCAGTTTTACTGCATCACGACAGGTCAGAGCTGATCCTGAGTCAGTTTTACTGCATCACGACAGGTGAGAGCTGATCCTGAGTCAGTTTTACTGCATCACGACAGGTCAGAGCTGATCCTGAGTCAGTTTTACTGCATCACGACAGGTCAGAGCTGATCCTGAGTCAGTTTTACTGCATCACGACAGGTGAGAGCTGATCCTGAGTCAGTTTTACTGCATCACCACAGGTCAGAGCTGATCCTGAGTCAGTTTTACTGCATCACCACAGGTCAGAGCTGATCCTGAGTCAGTTTTACTGCATCACGACAGGTGAGAGCTGATCCTGAGTCAGTTTAACTGCATCACGACAGGTGAGAGCTGATCCTGAGTCAGTTTTACTGCATCACGACAGGTGAGAGCTGATCCTGAGTCAGTTTTATTGCATCACGACCGTTCAGAGCTGATCCTGAGTCAGTTTTACTGCATCACGACAGGTGAGAGCTGATCCTGAGTCAGTTTTATTGCATCACGACAGGTGAGAGCTGATCCTGAGTCAGTTTTACTGCATCACGACAGGTGAGAGCTGATCCTGAGTCAGTTCTGTACTGCAGAGCGGCACACGTTATTCCTTTAGTGCGTATTCAAATCAAAATTGTGATTACATAGTACCAGAAGTATTAATTACAGAGAAAAAGTATAAATGAATGATGATAATATATGAGTACAGTATGAGTACTCAGTTTTTAATGGTATCAGATGAAAACCTCAATCTTCTTATTGTGATGAGTTAATTGACTTAATTTGACAAACCTGGATTTTTCAATCTTGACAATTTCAAATCTGCACAATTAGAGGTCACTTCACAAACTGAACATCATACAAGAACCCATTTTCCAAATTGTCCTAACATCATGAAGAAGTGGTGACACACACGTAGAAGACACTGTTGAAGACTCCAAGAGAGTTTGTCGTGATAAGTGTCGACGCCAGTGTTGGGTTGATATAACCATCAATCAATCAATCTCATTTTATTTGAATAGCCCATATTCACAATTCACAATTCGTCTCATAGGGCTTGACATCCTCTGTCCTTAACCCTCAGCAAGTAAAAGAAAAACTACTAAAAACCCTTTTAACAGGTACAAATATGTAGAAACCTCAGAGAGACACATGTGAGGATCCCTCTCCCAGGACGGACAGAAGTGCAATAGATGTCAGGTGTAGGAAAACATCATCAAGATGGAGGTTTTAGCAGCAATGATGAGGGTAAACATTTTGAAGGATAACTTCAATACTAGTTATTACGAGTTAATAGGTCACTTCCTGTCTCTCTCTGCTGCACCCGGCCGCTGCACCTCTCGTCTGAATAACGCGGAGGATTAGATAATTCTCCGGACTTCACCCGGAGGTCATGTCTCAAATCGGCTTCGGTATAATCGTACTTATTGTGTTTATGTCGTGGGCGGCCATTTTAGGTCGCCGTTATTAAGGCTGATTACTCCAGGATGATTTCACTTCTCAGTAGATTTGAGTAAAATGGCGGCCGCGTGTCTGTCTGTCTATCGGGGCGTCTTATAAATATCTAAAAGAAGCTGTTCTGTTTTGAGTGCGTGTTTGTCTTCAGAGACTCGAGGCCCCTGTAATACATCCACAGTATTCAGTATTCTGTGTGCATCTGGGTGAGAGAGGGAGGGAGGGAGGGAGGGAGAGGAAAGAGGGAGGATACACAGGAGACTCAGCTTGTACGTCACCCTGCGCCCCTGCGGACGACAGATGTGTGGGTGAGCGAGTTGAGGGGGTTGGCACCGGGGAAAGTGTGTGTTTGTACATGCACACACACACACACACACACTCGTACTCGTGCATCTGCATACTCGAGCATCTGTGTGTGTACGAGTCTTTTTGACCTCCTCTCCAGTGTCTAACCTGTGTGTGTGTGTGTGTGTGTGTATGGTGGGAGGTGGGTTGGTGGCGGTCGGGGGCCCACAGGGGACGTGGCGGCCCCATGCTCCCCCAGCCTGGCTGCCTGGGCCGGGCTTGGATCCCACTGGGGCTCGCCGAGCTGCCTTTGTGTTCGCCACCGGCTGACAATCCCCATGTATATTTAATGCTAACCTGCTGTCTGTTCTAACAAATAGGACTTCACAGGCAGAGGGGGGGTGGAGGACAAGGGAGGGAAGGAGGGAGGGAGGTAGGGAGGGAAGAGAGTGGGAGGGGAGGAAGCAGGGATTTGGAGGAACACAAAAAAAAGATGGAGAATGTGGCAAAAGAAGGAGAAGTGGACCGGGAGAGAGAGTGAGAGGAGGAGGAAGGAGAGATGGAAGGAGAGAGAGAAACCAAACCTCTGGCTCCTTCATGTCTTCAGCGGAGAGAGGGTCACTGAAGGGACACACACTCACACACATACACACACACACACACACACACACACACATACACACACACACACACATCCCTGCAGCTATAGCATGCACCCTATGCAAACACATCATGGGTGGTGGTTAAGTACACACTACCCATGTGGATGTCTCTATTTGCTCCGTGTGTGTGTGTGTGTGTGTGTGTGTAAAACTGGTGTAGCAGATCTCTTTTTTATGTCTGCATTGTGTGTTTGACTGAAATTGCTTTATTCTACATATAAATTATGATTATATATGAATAAGTGTGTGTGTGTGTTTGGTAATAATAGTAAAAGGTATTTTCATCTCAAATGTCTGGGGAATCCTCGACTGCTTCTAAAGCTGAAGCATCAGAACATGTGTGTGTGTGTGTGTGTGTGTGTGTGTGTGTGAGTGTGTGTGTGTGCAGTCACGTGTACTCACAGAAGACTGTGCAGTCATGCATGCATTCATGTGTACATGTAAATGTATATGTTCATGTGTACTCCGGCCTGCAGCCATACATACATTAGTGTATTTACCTCACACACAACGTGAGGTCATCGTCATTAAAGATCTGTGAAGTCAGACATCCTCCTGTGTGTGTGTGTCCCCCCCCCCGCACAGGCTGGTGTAACTATCCACTGGACCAGCTGGGCTTCTGGAGACGGATGGAGCAGGTGATTGAGTACGTGACGGGGAAGAGGCCGCGGTCAGACGACCTGGCGTGGGCCAAGAAGACCGAGTGAGAAACACACAAACACACAGGATGTACATGCAAAGACACAGAGATGGCAACGGATCAGGAGAATAACACACACACACACCCACACACACAATTTACTCCTGTCACTGTGCTTCTTGCTTTTTTTGTAAAAGAAATGTAAAAGAAAAGAAGGTCCAGGTGATTGCTCTGGAGTCTGTAGTTTAACGAGCTTTGAAAGCAGGAGGTGAGAACGCTGCTGTAACAGCCAATTAGCTTGTAGGCCTGTTCGACCAATGAGCTGTGGCGGTGTGTGGGTGTCGGAAGGTTTCTGGAGGTTGGGCTCTCCAGGAGTGACACCGCACACACCTGCACACAATCACACACACACACACACACACACACACACACAAGCCTGTAAGTTAAATGTTCAGTCATATCTCTGTTTTTTTTCTTGTCTATTTTTTTTGTGTTAAAGTTGTTTTGTCCTTTGTAGAAACTTCATTGTCTTCTTCAAACTCTCGCTGCTGCAGTTACACACATGAAGGTGACAATCTGATAATTGTTTGCTTTAGACAAACTTTAGACAAACTAGCCTATTTATGGTTTAAACAACTTAGAGGTTTTGGTCAGTTGTCGTCAGCTGTCTTCATCCAAACTGTGCGACTCTCCTCATTGATCGTGTTTCATTGACAGAAGCTTTGGAGCAGTTCACTCTCTGTTTTTTTGAGAAACACAGAAATCTGCTTGTGCAAACCTGAAATCTTCTGAATGAAGGTTTGGAGAAATAAGCTGAATCGTATCTAGAAGCTGGATTTCCCTTTAATCCAGATCAGGGTGTCTTCCCTCCATTTGAACACAACATGCCAGAGATAGAAGTTGAGCCTTCTTGGCGTCAGTGATTTTATGTAACGACCCAAACCTGCAGAGAGAAAATGTTTCTAAGACGAATTTCTGTTTCCTGGAGGATATATAAATGAATGTATGTCTTTATTTAAAACTCCAAAATGTGTCGTTAGCATTAGCTTGTCACAACAGACAGAATCCTGCTTCTTGTTCAAATCACCGAGAATTCAAACCAGGCCCCTAAAGAAAGTCCTTTAGTTTATTATAGCGATTTTAGAAAATCTATTTATTGCTTTGTATTTGTCATTGTAAGATAAATATTTTTGCATTGTTTTAAGAAGCCAACCTCCAAACTTACACCAGATTCGTTGAAGAAATGTGTTTTGACAGTTTAGCATCACCTGGAAGGGAAAGGGGGGGAATACCAAGTTAATTTTTATTTCACTGGAAAGCAAAATTCATTTTTATTTTTCACCAAGTTGCTTATAGAATGCAAATATTCTCTTTATTGTCTCTGAACTATGTTTATGTCTCATACTGTGAAAACCTAGTGACTGACTCTGCACTCGAGTCTTTAGCTGCTTGACTTCCCTTCAGTCAGAGAAGGTCAATAATAAACAGCACTTCCTTGTTTTACTGAGTAAACGTCTGTAAACGTGTCCGAGAGGCACCAGCTCACACTATACTGATATAATCATGCATGCAAACATACACACAATAAATCTCTTGAATGCAGTCATACACAAACAAACAGACACACACACACTGTGTTCTCTTGTTTTCTCTGGCTTCATAATATTTCTATTTTTTTATCTACAGCTCAAGCCTTGTATATTCTGATGTTCCATTTTGCAGCTCAACGCTCGCTGCTCGTCTGCCTTAATGTTTTGAATCTGCTCTGTGATTTGAATAAAGGTTCATGAACTCGTTCACTTGCTGTGCTTAAATGTTCCCAGGAAAAAACATGGTGTTGCTAAACTCTTCACTACAACACAACCTCCACTAAAACTCAGAGATCCAATTCCCTTTTGTTTCTCCGAGGCCTGAAGGAGCAGCTTTAATGTTGAGTCCCATTTGTGTCTTTAGCAGGAGAAGGTTAAGACGCCTGTTTCTGTGCCGACAAAATGAGAACACAACAACGGGGGCATCTGTTTGCAGGATGAGACCTTTTCATTAATCTTGAAGCGTGATTTATTTTGGTCAGGGTTAAAGCTGTAACACTAAAACGTTTTTATTTGGGAGAAATGTGAAACACCTGAGCTGAGCCACCACCGCCCCCTAGTGTCAGGTTTAAGACTCTGCTCCCGGCAGCTCAGGTCAGAGATTCACCTGGTTCTGCTCTGTGTGTCTGAAACAATGACCTCCCACATCGGTTCAGTGAGCTTCACCGTCCAGTGCTCCCCCCCTCCCTCCCCCCAGGAAGCAGAGCCCCCTGTCGGGGCAAAGCTACTTTAGCGGCCCCCTTGGCTCCTGCAGAGAGCGGTAAGCAGGGCCGGTGCCGGGGGGTGGGGGGGGGGGGGGTAATTAGAAAGGAGAGGAGACAAGGACGAGCAGAGACCATAGATTATAACACTGCAGAGACAGGTGCTGCAGGAACCTCAAGCAGGAGCTTGTTGTGCATCTATTTAACAGATAGATCCTGGTTCTACGGTCAATGGACGAATGAGGCGTCAATTAGTGGAACCACAGATAGGTCTGCTGCCTGCTAGTGGATGAAGTGATAATAAACCAGGATACACTCAATGCTTCAAACTGAAACACCTCTGAATAAAATAAAAACATTTGGACCTTTCCATTTATCACAATCCAAACGGAAATGCAATGGTTTCTTCCTTGCATTTTTACTCCCCCCTTCAGAAAATGAAAACTATAGGTGAGGTCAGAAGGTCAGAAGGTCAGAAGGTCACCTCAGTCATTAAGATAAAAACCTCCTGAACCATTAATATCTTTACAAAGTTTCACGGTGATGAGCAGAACTATTGTTGCAACATTTCAGTTTGAACCAAGACTAAAATACAACGTGATAAAAAAAACAGGAGGAACAAGTGAAGGTTTTTCGTATTGAATGAAAAAAGATGAGACTCTTAGCAGAGGTCCATCAAGTCAGCTGTTCTGAGTTCTGCAGTTCTATCATATTTATAAACTTTTCATATAAGAATTCTCTTCATTTTCTTCTCATTAGGAAATTAAAGGTAGAATGTTTGGTGGAATCTCACACACACTCAGACAGTTTCCTCTGTAACTGAGTCTGAACATGTGTACACAAACTCACACACACACACACACACACACACACACACACACACACACACACACACACACACAACCCAGGGGATGTGAGATGTTGCAGAACACTCGCTGATCTCACACATCTTCATATAGCTCACAGTCAGAGCTCCTTTGTCATTCCCACATTACTGCCATCACTTCCAGTGCTACACCCAGCGCTAACAAGACACACATGCAGGAAGGCCTCCACTCCACACACACACACACACACACACACACACACACACTCTGCATGGTGGTGACATATTGAATCTCACTATGCTGATGTGCTTGGCTGATCAGGGCCTCATGCTGGCAGCTATTAAAGTTTCTATCATCCACACTGAGACACGAGGGCTGATGGCAACACTTGCAGGAGTCGGATGCAGAGACTCCAACGAGGCTCTTAAGTTAAAACTTCATTATGATCTCAAAGTTCTTATTATTTTATTTAACCAGGCGGTGGCTTCATGCAGCTGTGTCTCAGAGGTCATTACGCAGGAAGATTATGTCAGATAGTTAGAAATGTTGTGTATTGAAACAGCTCCAGATTTCTGTGTGTCGTGGATTCCACAAGAGATTTGGGCTTCATTTCTGGATTGGGGACAAAAGTGGCGTGTTCCATTTTTATTTAGAGTCCAACCAGTCTGACCATTCTCCTCGGAGCTCTCCCATCAACACGGTGTTTCCTGCTGCTCACAGGATGTTGTCGTCAGAGTTAAATTTTGAACTTTTAACTGCAGCTCCTGACTTCTTTGTGCAGGAATTTAAACATTACACTACTGCCACATGGTTGACTAGTTGGATATTTCATCAATATAATGGTGTTTGTAATAAAATGCTCAGAAATGAACAGATTGATATAGTTTCCCCCCCCCCCCAGACAAGGGAACAGTAAGGATTGAGCCTCGTCTCCAGTGATGTGTGTGAGTGTGGCAGCAGGTGACTTCTGTCAGAGACAGTGTGAGAATCTCACAATGAGTCTTCAGATCGAGATGTGTTAACACGCCTCCCGGTACCTGCTGCGAGTGTGCGTGTGTGTGTGTGTATGCACTGCAGAATCCATAAGAAATTGTGTTTGTCTTTTCTTATGTTGTGTAGATGCTTTAAAGTGAAAGCATGTGTGTGTCTTAAGACTTTCACATCTGCTGGTGATTGTGTTAATAAGAAAGTCAATTATGAGATGTGGCAGAAAAAACAATGTGGAATTGGAGACTTTTCACTTTTAACAAACACAAACATAAACATCTTACATGTTGTTTGCCGCTCTCTTGAACTTATATGTGCTTTGACGTGATGGACTTTGAAAACGCTGCATAGCCGCTAGTTAGCATCTCTGCTAGTGTGGTGCTTAAAAAAGTTAATCACACATATATAAGAAGAGAATTAAATGGTTACATATTATTATTGTTATTAAGAATAAAACGTTTTTTTCATTCATTAAATAAACAAATAAAGAAAATGAATGCACGGATTATTTGTATATAGATTGTTTTTTCCTATGTGCTGAACCTCCTGCATCCATGTAGACAAAAATAACAAACAAACAAAAACGTGTTGCTCACACATCTGGATTTGTCTCAGGTCTGGTGTCTCACATGTTGTTGTGATGCCACCTGCTGGTTGCAAAGCAATATCACTACAGTACGAGGCGAGAATGTATGTTTTCATCATGTTGAACATGTTCTATTCTATATTCTATTTCAGCAAGTGAATATTAAACAGTGAATACATGTTTGAATTGAGTTTAGAACCTTGACTTTCAACATTTCATAGTGAAAATAAAGACACTGACTAATCAGTGTGCAATACTGTAGTTAAGGTTATAGAGCATTTACTTATTTAATTTATTTACAAACCTCAAACTATCCCACCAAATTATATATGTGTATCTCATAAATTCAAAACGCAGCACGAAATAAAGGTTTTGCAGTTTGTGTTGTTTATCCATCAAACCACTCGTGTGTAAAGTCCTTAACTTTGATCATTTTGACCAAGTGGCTGTTGATTGAACCTAGTTTCTGAAATTCTGCCTCACTGAGTATTTTTCTCTTATGTTTACTTCACTCTGATTGTTTACAGTGTTTCTGAGTGGAGAAGGAAGTGAACTGGAAACTTCACCGGAAACTTGGGTTTGGTTTATTTTCAGATTTTTAACACAACTCCCTCTGGAGCCACAGAAATCCTGATACAAAGTTTTCACTTTTGCAGTCGTACTACAAACACACACACACGAAACGCTTCAACACAATTTCAAGGTGATTTTCATTCATGTGTGATTACAGTTTATTGCTATTTTGCAAAGAAACAATAAAATAACTATTAATGAGAGAGTTGTTCAATGGCTAATGTGGAATTTGTTATATTTTCACTTTGTAAATATTCTGTTTAAACTCTATTTTACACCTTTTATATTACAATTCTTTTTCTTATATTTCTGATATAACACCAAAAATGTCCCCAACTAATAAAATCTGATCTCATATTATCTTAGGGCAACATATTACTAACTGTGAAGCTGTAACAGTGGAAACCAGCTCATCTAAATGCAGGATCCTGCTAATTACTCATAAATACTGATGATCCTGACAACAGAGACGAACAAATAATTAAATTCAAACTAAACAACTTGACTCTTCGTTCTCCACAGTCCTTCGTTAGGATGTAAACGATTAGATTGGTGTCACATCCCGCTCCCATTCAGCTGCACACTGTGGGTGTGATGGTGTGGGGGTGACGGGTGGGGGTGAGGGTGGAGAGTCAGTGGGAGGCTCAGGGTGGGAAAGAGGCGGTGCCACTGGAACCATGGGACCTGGTGATGAACTGACACAGGAGCACCGGGACCCGGGTTCTGTCAAACTGTCACATCCCTCACACGCTCCGGTGATGCTAATGAGACATGTGCATTGTGTCTGTATGTGTGTGTGTGTGTGTGTGTGTGTGTGTGTGTGTGTGTATTCATAAATTAGATCTGTTCTTGTGTTGTCGCCATTATACCTGAGGAGGGTCATCATCAGTGACGTGAAACTAAATAAAGAAGAAAGGAAGATGAAGTATTACACCAAGTATTTGAAAAAAATACTTTTCAGTTAAAAACATAGACTTTATCACAGTTCCTCTTCCCTTGCAGCTCCAGCAGGGGGCAGCATCGCACCTCAAACTCCAGGATGTGGCGGTTTAACAGTGGAGCATAAACGTGTATTTGGTTTTTCAGACGCACACTCATCACAAATAGACACTAGTGTGTAGTTCACTGTCTGTTTGTGTTATTTTTGCAGTTTAAATCTGGCAGCTCCCTCCGTCTGTCCATCATCCATCTACCCCGTTTCTCTCTCTCTCTCTCTCTCTCTCTCTCTCTCTCTCTCTCTCTCTCTCTTTCTCTTATTCCCAACTCAAACATGTTTATTTTCCAAATTGTCGACTTTCATCTAAATTGTCTCTATATGTGTAAAAAAGATCAATTCAATGAACCAAACCAGAAAAAGGTAAAGAAGATTAGATGAACTAAAAATATAAAGATGTGCAGAGGAGAGTAAAGGAAGCAGAGACAGAAGAGGAGGGGAAACAAATGCAGGAGAGAGGAAGAGAGAGAGAGAGGGGGAGAGAGAGAGAGAGAGAGAGGGAGAGAGAGAGAGAGAGAGAGAGCTGTCTGTGGGTTGAAAAGACGTGGGCTGTTATTTTATTTCCTCTGTGGCTACACTACAACAGTGCTGTCTGTCTGTGGTGCTGACACAGCAGAACTACCAGGAAACATTTTACACACACAAACACACACTATCACACACACACACACACACACACATTCACACAACTCTTACAGTATGAACATGTGAATGTCCAACAGACAGGAACATGCTTTTATGTGGCATGAATGCATCCATCAAGCACACATAGAGCTACTTAAAGTGTCTGTGTGTGTGTGTGTGTGTGTGTGTGCGTTTGTTTGTGTGTTTGTGAGAGAGAGATACCATGTTCCTCAGAATACACACTGTCAAAGTCATGTTTTCAGTACAGTTGTGTTACTAAAATCTCTTTTCAAAATCTTAACTGACTGACTATATGTCTCTCTCTCTATCTCTCTTTCCCTCTCTCTTTCTGTGTGTGTGTGTGTGTGTGTGTGTGTCCCTTGGGCCTTGAGGTGATCTGGGTTTAATTTGACCAGTCAGGCGGTCGAAGCCAGGGTCTCAGTAAATGTGTGTGTGTTTGTGTGTGTCTGTGTGTGTGTGTGTGTGTGTGTGTGTGGTGTGTGTGTGTGAGTGTGTGTGGGCTGACCTCAGTGTTGAGGTGCGCCAGAGATCAATGCTGAGGCAAACAGAAAGGTTGAGATAAAACTCACTCACCACCATCTCTACCTTTCACTCCTCTGTCTCTCCTCAGCTCTCCCCCGTTTCCTCATCCTCTCCCCAATCCCTTCTTCAGGGTTGAGGTGTGTGTGTGTGTATTTGTGTGTGTGTGTGTGTGTCTGTGTGTGTGTGTGCGAAGAGGATCAGTGGAGAGGAAAGCTTGATTGATCGCGAGCCAAATTGTCGAGTCTCAGCCACACACTGAACGACCAACTGAACAACAGGCTTCTAAAAAAACAGAAGTAAGCTGAGCAACAACCCCCCTCCCCCCCCCCCACACACACACACGCAAATAACATTAAAATCACATATATATAAATATGCCAGCAACTAAACTAATAAGACGCAGTTTCTGTCCATTATTCATCTCCATCTCGAGGCTTTTTAATCAGCTGACCGCTCATTACTAATATCATCAGTATGGATTTTACTGTTCTCTGCAGCTGTGTGAGTGAGTGTGTGTCTCTGTGTGTGTGTGTGTTTCCATTCTGAAACATAGGGAAGGAAGATGAGGAAGATGTTGATCCCCTTTCTGTGCGTTTGTCCTTTTGTCGTCCTTCAGTGTTCACAACATCAAGTGTTTTCTGTTTCCATAGACATATTTTCAATGTCCATAAAACACTTAAACCCATTTTCTACCTGTCATTTTCATATAGTTTTAAATACCACTGTCTAAACAACCACCCAGTGTCACTTGGCCTCAGACTGAATAAAGATGGACGACATAACGGCTCCAGAAATAACAATTAAAAACATCTGGATTGCCCCCTAGAGGCTGGATGCAGCAGAGTAATAAACCGTGGGACACAATGCAAACTAACAATGATTTCTGTCATTTAAGTTTGTTCTCATCAGACTAATGTATGTTCATGTTTTCAACTCTTTCTCTAAAAGTCGTCAGTGGCACAAGATGGCCGCCCCCGGATCAATTGGCTTCATTTGTGGACAGTGGGAGGAAGTGAAGACAGATCGTCACTGAGCCTCATTCGTATCACTTCCTGTTAACTGGCATCTTTATAACGTGTGTTCAGCATTTCAAAAACAATATTCAACATTCCATATCACATTTTACCACGTTGTTGACAAACTTGGTCATCATTATTATTTGGTGTTAATTTAGTAACAATGAAACAAACTCTAAAATTAAAATGATGTAAAAATTATAAACGTGTCATCGTTTGTTTGTTTCTGTTTGAACATATGAACAGTGGGGTTCTTTCTCCATCGCGGTAAGAACTCGTGTGTGTGTGTGTGTGTGTGTTTGTGTGTGTGTGTGGAGTACAAGGTCACACCTCCGGGTTTCTGTGTGAACACGCACACGCATGTGGTGCACGCTTTGATCATGTGACTCACTGTCATGGTAACTGTCACCAAGCACAGTGATTGATCATAGAGTTACATGACAGGAGGGGGGGGGGGGGATAACACACACACACACACACACACACACACACAAACAGGGAGACACAACAAAAGCCTTTTTTCTAATCCAGATCCATGCATTATGTTAGTATAAAAACAAATCTTATGTTAAATAATGTTAATCGAATCAACCAACAAACAACAGATGGAAAAAGGTGAAATCATAACCTGGACGTGGAGCTGAAACCATGAAAGTATAAAACTGTCTTTTTATTATTACTTATATCGCTTTCTATTGGAAACCAGTCAGAAGAGTCCAGTTCTGACTGGTTGAGTTCTTCTCTCCATTACGCCCTACACTCTTTATCATTCTATTCTATACTGCTGTTTAAATTAAATGGAACTGAAACATGTGTAAAAGTCTGTGTTCATCCAGTGTTTGTTTCGAGCATCAGAAAGATGTCAACTGTTCTTCATCTTATAAAACTGATATTTTAAAATAACAGAAATTGGGAAGTTTGGAAATTTAAGACAAAATAAACACATCTCATTTTTGAAAAATAAAATGAATAAATGCACCATTAAAAACAATGAGATCACAGGTATAAGCATCACAGGTTCAGTGAGTTGTACAAGAAGACATGTTCATACAGTATATTGTGTTTTTAATAACTTTCTTTTATACCTGGATATTCACATTATATTATCTGTTGTTTCTCAGGCTGTTTTGCTTGTAGGTGTCTGATGTTCATTACTGCTCATAATAGAAAAGGCTGAAAGGACACAGAGCGGATAAACCGGAGGAAATAACAAATAGAAAGAGCAGAGGAAACCCACACAGACACGGAGAGAACACACAACCTCCACACAAAGAGGTCGGTTCGCTGGTTCGATCTCACACAACAGAACGTTTGTGTTGAGGATGCAAAGTTTTCAATGACTCCGAGCGAGAGAAAACAAATAATTCATCCAATTCAATCAGCCTGAATGTGATTCATTAAAACTCAGCACAAACACACAACCACCAACAACAACAACAACAAAACCTCAGAGTCCGAGCCCTTCACTAGAAATTGGATTAGTGTATTCAGATAGATGACAGGTATTGATCAAATGTGTGTGTGTGTATCATTGTTTGTGTAACCCTGTGTGGCAGCTGAGAAGCTTCTATGCTAGAGGCACTGCACCATTCTCTACTATACACACACACACACACACACCCACACACACATTACCCCCTTGCCCTAAATTTAAACCTATAACCCTAATTCTAACCCTAAAACCAAGTCTTAATCCGGAAACTGATTGTAGGCTGGTCCTTGGAAAGATATCAGTACAACTACACACACATACACACACACACACACACATACATACACACAGACACACACACACACTCTGCCTAAGTGTGAGTTTGTAATTTCAATGAGGAAAACACACGTCCACACCTTCTCTGAGTGTTTCAGAAGATTTCACCAACACCTCACGTTGCTCGAGGAGATGATATCTGGTGCCACTTCAGCCTTCTGTACGTTTCTGCAGAGCAATTCTGAGATTACAAAAAAACAAGACAGGCCGTGATCTAATCTGAGCGTCATCGTCGTGTTAACAGGGAGGCGGAAGCAGTGGAGCTCCGGGTGGAGGGATGAAAGAATGAAGTGGAGGAGAAGCTGCTTTTAACTTCGCCACATTAACATGATTAGATCTCGTGAACACGTAACAGGATACGTGTTCACGAGCGTTAAGTGGTCGTCCCAATCTTATCTGCCGACTGCAGAGCGGTCCGACCATGTGCTGAACTATCAGCTCTGTGTTGGATCTCCGTCCCCGGAGCCGGCGCCTCGGGACCTGCAGCAGAGATAGAGGAACCCTTTCAGGTGCCGTGCTGCCGAGCGGCTCCTCGCTGGGCTTCTTTCTGTCCACTGTGTGATTTTTGTCGACTCTCAGAGACGATGCAGTTTAACGTGGACTCAGTGTGGGCCCACTGACAAAACTACACCCGACTACATCTGTGCCCCCCCCCCTCTTCTCTCTCCGGCGTGACTCCACAGGTACCATGAGACCAGGGGAGCTGAACGTCGGCTCCCCTTTGGAATGAAAACCTGGTTTGATGCGTCTCTGCCAGATGATGCTCACTTCAGTTGTTTCATTATTCCCTGTGGACGCACACATCTCTCTCCCCCCGTTCCTCTCACTGCTCCCTTTGCTTTCTCTTTCTCTCTCTCCACACAAGGTTTGTCATTAACGTGATTGTGTGTGTGTGTGTGTGTGTCTGTGTGTGTGTGGGGCCTCCTGAGTCTTGCGGATGATGAGAGGAGGGATGCAGTGTCACTTCAGTCAGGGCCTCTCATCTGTCTCCCCCCTCTTGCAAGTGCATTCATCCTTAATACACACACACACACACACACACTTGCGTTGACGCCGACACACACCTGGGCAAGCAAGACCTCCGAGACGTCTTTTTAAAAATCCTCCATCTTCCCCTCCTCCATTTCTATCTCTCTTCCTTGTTTCTCGTGTAACCTTCCCTCCTTCCTGCAACACTCTGCTCATCTTTCCTCGTTGCTCCTCCTCGGCCGTTCATACGTCCTGATTTGTTCGGCTTGTCCATATTTCCTGGTTTTCTGCGCGTCGCCCTTGTTCTCCGCTCGCCTGCTCCCACGATTTCCCCAAGGAGCTATTTGTGGGATGCGGCTCGCCCGTGTCCCTGCTACAACATCACCGATAGCAAAATGAATGAACTTAAATGGAGGGGAGTGGGAGAGAGGAGGGAGGGGGGGGGGGGGGGGGGGTCTGCATGGAGCCTCCTGCAAACCTGCAGCTGTGGAACCTCTGGTAAGTCGTAGCCGGTCACTGGTTTGTGAACCTGGGAATTAAACACCATCACACTGCTGGTTATATTTCAGTGTCTCTGCCTAGTTTGACTTCTATTTACTTCCCTTGTGTTCCTGTTGGTTGTTCTACTTCCTGTCTTTGTCTCGATTTCCTGCTTTTCTGATTGTCTGTCCACGCCCTGATGTCTTTCACCTTTGTCCAATTACCCTGTAAACCTCCCTCGTGTATTTAAACTCTGTGCCGCTCTGTCGTCTTTGTCACTTCCTGTGTTCAGCGTCACCTCATGCTGCGGTTCTGTTCCCTGGAGCTGGTTCATGCTTCTGTTCCCTCAAGTCCCCCAGCTTCCTTTGTGTTGGGTTTTCTGTTTGAAATCTGTCTGCCTACCTGCAGGACCGACGGTGAGTCTGTTCATTTCATATGAAATCATCTTCACTGCACTGGCCTGTGTCTGGATTGTCGGCCCTGGAAAGCTGGGATCCCCTAGGACCCCCTATCGAGACTGAATGGCATTTTCTCTCAACCAAAAATTGGGAAATATGCTTAATTAATGTTTAAAAAGTGAGACCGCACATCCTTCAACCTCTGGATGTAAAAACATATCAATTTATTTTCTTATTTTAAACATAACCTGAGAAATAACCTCCCTGTTGGGGTTATTTTTCTGCATGTGTTGTGTTGATGCTACAACAGAATTATTCCTTGTCATTAGTGAGTCCTCCTCAAACAGTTTTACAATGTACCGTCACTTTTTCAATTGTTTGCGTGCAGAGCTTTTTATAAACAGCCTATGGTGCAGAGGGGAGTTTGAAAACGTTGCGTTCATCCTACCTGGTTTATCTGCAATGAAGATTTTATGACACTGTATTCACTCTATGATTGTTCACATACTTTGATCACAGCTCAGTGAAGCCCGGCTCGGGGAACCCTGATCTTGAGAATCTCTTTTTTTTGTTGTTGTAGTGATTGACAACGTCACTTATGTTGATGAATCCCAGTATCGACTACTGCAGGCCACTGGTTGTTTATTGAAAGTTTATTAATGTTCATGGTGTCAAATTGCACCAAATTGGACACTGAACTTCATTGGGCTCTGAACAACACACCGGCGGGGTGTGAACCCGACATGAGATATGTGAGACACATACAGACAGACTAGTAGATATATACATGTGCACTACACTTAGTTGAAGTTCTGCAACAGTCCTACTTCTTTCTTTCCCCACCTTACTTCTCCACTGGGTGAGTTGGCTTACACTTTCCATCTCTATGAGACTACCACGGTTAGGTTAAGATTAAAATGTCAGTCCGTCCATCCTTTCATCCCTCTGCCTGTCTGCCCTTTACTCTTGTCTTCCATCCATTCATCATCCATCTGGCCGATTATTTAGCCAACCCTCTCTTCCTTCCAGCGCTCATCCATCCATCTCTCTCACTCTTTATGTCTGTTTCTTCACATTTCTTCCTGCATCTGCCTGTCTATGTGTTTTTCCTCTGCCCGCTGTTGGCAGCATTGTTAAAGGACTGTCAGCTTTGACCTTTACCTGCAACCCCCCCCCCCGAAACCCTCCACCACCAACACAAGCGGTCTGGAGAGAGACAGGAAGAGAAGCTCTCACCTCCTCACCGACGTACACAAGACGGCCAAAGAAGAGGGAAGGCTTCAGGAGAGGATTGCACCGGACAGGCAAGGTGTTGCAATTATTTATTTAACCCTTGAACAGTAATAAATGACCCTTTGTCTCAGGTTTCATCTTCTTCTTTACCTGGTTTATTGGGCCGAGGTCAAGGTGCATTACTGTCATCAAATGAGGCTTCGATCTAAAAAAACATCTCAGAAATCGATGATACAACTGTTTGTTTGAAAACTCTGCTTCATATACACCTGCCATCCACACTACTGAGTTTGGAAACGCTTTTAATTTGAAAGTTCCAGGGCTAGGTCTTAATCTGAAGGGACAGAAACAGAGATGTTTGGAAATCATAACGATAAAGAACACAACAGTCCTCAACCTCGGCCACCAGTGTAGAACGCAACATGGATAATCCATTACAAGCGTTACTGACCCTGTTGTGTAGTTAAATTCAACATTTACAGTGATACAACTGCTTACAGAGACAAGACAGGAGCTTTTGTTTGAGAAATTCCTGTGTCGACCTGCATCTTCATGCTTTCCTGCTTAAACTAGCATGTGCATGTCCAGTGTACTAAAACTGATACGGAGCCAAAATGCTCACGTGACTTGAGATCATTTGAAAAACACCATTTTCAACTGTGAACCTAGTTGAACTCACTGATGAGCTGTTACTCCCACACAGGAAGTTTAAAATGCTTCAAAGTGAAGCTGGTGAAGTAGATTCAAGCTCAATCTACACAGAGAGAATATAAACACGTTATGTGAATGGATCTGTTTCCATTGCTCTGAGCGTTTCGTCTGCTGAACGGAGCCGAGCAGCGGTCGATACCCCGCTGATCCTGGTGCTGCACTTTGTTAAAAATAGACAGGTGTCTGTGAGGACTGTTGCTTTATTACAGACACAGGGTGGATGCAGACTGCCGGACTTTTACTTTGAGCTCTGCAGGTCGATTCTGTGGGAATGAGCGCAGCGGTGATGTGACCGGACAGGTGTAAGTGTGCCCGGCCTCACACAGCTGTCAGCCTTCCTGCCGCATCACGCCGGTCATCTTTCACGGAGCCGAGCGAAGGGAAGCTGTGACCGAGACGCTGCAGTGACGCCCCCCCCCCCCCCCCCCCTCCTCTACTGTGGAATTAACAACTCCGATGGAAATACAGCTGCAACAGTTTGATTGAATCTAATGGCGTCAGTGTGTCTCTGCGTCTCCACTAATTGTGTGTTATTAGTGTGTGAGGGCAAACTAAAGCACAGGTCACTTTATTTGTCGCCTTTTATCACCAGCTTTTTATTTGAGCTTGGTGTGCAGCTCTGTCAGCCACTGAGACGCTGCAGCTTTCACACTGAACCCGAAGAGATGTGGTAAACGTGGCATACTTGCTTTTTGTGTTTATTGACTGTGAGAATTGATAATAAATATTTCATATTATCGGAGGTTTAGTCGGGGAAATCGCAGCATTACAGTGAGGCTTATTTTTCATTTAACTCTTCTTCAAAAGGAAGTGATTGTGATAAACGTTCAGCTCCACAGAGTCGAGCTCATTCCTCCGTCAAGGCCAAACAGTCCATTAAAACTCAAACAAGCTGCACACGCTCTGAAATATCAGTCCACTAAATGGTTTGATTCTCTCATCAAGATCCACAAACTATAACCTGTGAGACTGGAGAAAATAATGTATTATTTCTCCACCCATGTTCCATCCTGCCATCAGGTTTAATGGAAATCTGTTCCCTAGTTATTGCGTAATCCTGCTGACAAAAAATAAGTATCATATTCTTTTTAATTGTTGAAATAGGACACTTTGAAAGTAACTGCAGTATTTGTGTGCCCCTCTGTTACCTCAGATCGCCCCCTGGTGGCTGGCTGCAGTATAGGTCAAAAACCCAGTCTACTCCATGTTAGTGGATGGGACATGGACCAAACTAAGAAGCCTCAGTACATTTTTCTCCAAGATGGTTTCTGTTCTCATCACTGATGCATGTTCAACTTCCACACACTGGTTCAGAATGATGTCTTTACGATATCTTTGCCTCACCGTTGTACATTGGGAGGAGGTTGGGATGCGTCGGCCATCTTTGTATACGTTGCATGGCATCAAATCATTTCTTGTTGTTGTTGTGATCCGTCCTCCACCAGGAATATCCTTCTCCTTCCTCAGCTCAGACTTTCTTGTCGGGGAGTCATCTCTGCATCGTCTCGCCCCTTGACCCACTTCCGGCTCCACTCACCATCCTTTCTTCCCTCTGTCCTTCGCTCCATCTTTCCATTAGGAGCACATGTCTTTGACATAAGTGCCAGTTGAATTGGTCCTCTCCCCTCGTCGGTGTTTTAAATAACTCTGCCTCTCACTGGCCTCTGTCTTCGGAGCTCTTAGCTGTCCTCCCCAGCTCTTCTGTGCTCATCCTGTCTGCTCCTTCCCCTTCATATTTGTCCCAGCAGCTCCATGATGACTACCAGTGGAACTGATTTCTATGTCCAGGTTTTTTTTGCACATACATATGAATGAGTTGGACCAGAGAGTTGACCACAGATGTCAATGTTTGTCTGTGTTATCACTGTGAAATCTGTGTGACCCGTCTGAATCATTTCCTCATTCCTCCCACTTTATACTGGGATACATTCGACCTCCATAGAACTGAGTCTCTCTCCATTTCTGTCTGTGATTCATTGGTGCGAGGGGGAGGGATCCAAAATTACCTTTGTGCAAAAATGGTGACCAAAGAAAGAACCTTTCCATCTTATGCTTTTGCTCCTGCTCTTCCCTCTGATGTACGATCAAAATGTTTCTCATGTTAAATATTCTAACAAAAGGGATCTGGTGCTGTTTTACATATAAGCAACAAACCGGATCTTTATAGAGGACAGACATTTATTGTGTTTTCCCCTTAATTCTTGACTTTAAACACAAGTAGGATGGTATCTGCCGAAGTCCAACAGCCTGTGATGAAACCACATTTGAATCTCCTAGGTTTGGATTTTTAATCAAGACTTATGAATTGTTTTCTGGGTAATTGATGAAAATATCATAAAATTATAAAAGAAATGTGTTATTTCAACAAATTGGATATATGACCTGCAGGTGGCGCTAGATGAAGAGTCAGAAGATCACCAGAGATTCCTTCTCTGCAGCTCATGAATGTTTCAAATTTGAACTTTCAATATCAACGCCAGTGATTCATATTTGTCTTACCTTCTGTCCTTCCCTCTCCTTACTTCCTCCTCTACTTCAGAATCTCTCTCTCTCTCTCTCCCTCTCTCTCTCACCTCAACTCACATCTCTCCCTTAATGTGTGGATGAAATGAACGGACCAATCAGGCTCTCCTCTCTGCATACATTTCCTTTTAATTTGGGGCGTGAGAAGCAAATTCAAGTTTTCATCTTCACAATCCATCAGGTGCATTTAGCAGCCGACTGACACACACTCACACACACACTCACACACACACACACAGACACACACTGAGTGTTAATTAATGTGCTGAGCGACTGCTCTGCCTTCTAGTTAAAGAAATCTGCAGTGAAGGATTTTAAGATGGAATATTTTTTACCTAATTTATACCTGTAGACACGTTTTCACTGCACGGATGTGTTTAAGTGGGCGAAATAAGTTTAATGCAAAAAGAGATGAGAAATACGTCAATGTCATTTCTCTGATGGTGATACTAAATTTGGGAATAACCACTTCCTGTCATATTACTGTGTTTTCTGAGTACTCACGGATTTGCCTTCTTTAACTACGTGGGTGGTGTTTTCGACTTTAGGGTTCATCCAGACTTTTGGCACTTTGCACCTAACAACACTTTCACCCTCTAAGAAATCTCATATTTGTGAAGCCTACAGTTTTCTAGGCCTTATTGTTTCACCGCTCCTGCATCAGTCGTGTTGCTTCTCTGAGTTTCTCATTTCAGTCGCATCTCATTCTGTTCTAAAGGAAAAATGTGTGACACCCTTCAGTTGAGAAAATCTTTTGAACACCACTGATGAATACCCAACCACATCAGTGAGGAGGAGAAGAAGATTGCATACCTTGCTTTCATTTGGTTTTGGCAAACGATTTATTTTGTCCTTCACAGCTGCGTGACGTAGACGGGACGGACGCGGTGAAGGACACAACATCACGGCTTCCAGCAGAACATGTGAGAATGTGAGAGAATCAAGAATAAGCTGGTCTGATAAACAGTGAGCTGAGTCCCCCTCAGAGGACGTGGTCCACAAAGGACGTGGTCTTCTGGAGACATGTAGACTGCTGAAGCCAAATCTGGTCTAGAGAGGATTTCCCTTGATCAGTGTCGACAGCTTGTCTAGCAACAGCCATTGCAGTTGGACTCGACAGGAACGTTTCAATGCCCCTTTGTTATTTAACATGTGCTCTGTTGTCTGTATGGTTGAGTTGAGTTGTGGTTCTCAAGCACTAGACACCTCCTTACCTCTAACTCCCAAAAACGGTCTGTCCCAGAAACATGATGAATCCTGGGTCAGGTCGGCCTAAGAGGGTTCCACCAGTTGGAGCCTTCGTGTCTCTGGGACTGAACAACGCCTTCGTCCAGTTTTACTCATTTCATCTGCGCCGGTAATGACGTCATTATCACAGGATTGACGAACAACAACAATAATGGCTGTGGAAAAATCCAGAGATAAATTTGGTAAATGGTTTTGTATTTATGTTGAGCTTTTCTAGTCTTGATGACCACTCAAAGCGCTTTACAGTACAGTTTTACATTCATGCAGATGGGTCAGACGGGGGATCGAACTGCCGACCTTCAGGTTGAAGGACGACCACTCTACCCCTCAGCCACAACCGCAGGGTTTTTCATGAAATGTTTATTTTATACTAAGTATTAATACTTATCGTTCAAAATATGTTTAAATATGTAAATAAACTCAGTTTGTGCTTTGATGCTCTGCTTGTATTTACATCTCCACAACAGGTCGGGCTGTTTCTGCTGCCCTCGCTCCTCTTATGATAGTATATATTGATCTGTTAGTGACCATTGTTTCTTTTCATCGTGCATTAATGGAAACAATGGTTGCACTATATGGGGTATAAAGAATATTCACAACACATTTGGACAACACTACAAAATGGCAAACTCCCTCTATAGTGGACCATATAATGATTAGTGAGTGATCTCGGACACGGCCACAGCTTCAGGCCTCTTCACACAGAGGACCTTTGGACATATCACAGGAGTCCACGTATAAATAATGAGGTTAATGACTGGACCACGGCTGCTTGGATCAGAACATCTGGGCTGTGAAGAAGAACCTTGGTCATTGTCTCTTGTAGGTGCACACGCACGCACACAATGGCCGGTATAGTGTGCCGGTGTTATTGCAGGAGAAGATTGGCCTTCTCCTCTTCCTGAGAGATCAACCATCGATCTCCAGAGTCAACACCTCGGGCCTCTCCAATATTTGCACCGGGTGCAAACAAACATTAAAACAAGCACACACCTACAATAAAAGAAATGAATGTGAGAAACCACCATCAACACACACACACACACACACACACACACACACAATGACCACCATGTAAACCAGTCTTGTTAAAATCGAAAACGTCACCTCCTCGAATGCAAAAGTGAGCATCCACAACTCGTGGCTGGCAGCGGGGACATGTTCTTCTTCGGCGTGTGCTGCGTACCGAATGTCCTCCGACGTGTCTGGCTTCCTCCGGTGAGCACCACGGTGTTTTCGGCGACGGCCCACGTTACACCTCCCATACGAGTCTATTTGCAGCGCCCTCTCCAGCAGCTTATGGCGAGGGAGGCGGTCTATTTCAGCTTTTCGAACCGTCTCCTCGTTGCCTGCCCACTTCACACGTCTTCTAGGACTCGTAGAAAAAAAGTCTCATCGTGGACTGGACTGGTTGGGACCGTTGATCAGACAGTAAGGGGACAGTGAGACTGAAAACCAGTGATTACCAGTTACCCAGTGTGTGTTTTCATTCAGTCCAAGTCAGCGGCGGGTCTTTGTGTCACATATTCCAGGCGCCGCTACCGTATTGTCTTCAGACATATTGGGTTTCTTTTCACATTAGGAAACGGGAAACAATTCCTCCGCCCTTATCACTCCTTATCAGAGCTGCACCTGCCTGGGGCTATATATATCCTGGTGTTTCTCACCTCTCCCACGATTTGTCTTTGAATTTACCACCAGCTCGCTCACACTCATCTCACAAGTCCCCATCTTCCCTCTGCCACCCGACTGTCACGCCAGCAGACGCTCAGGCTTCTGCGCTCTAACCCTCTCACCTTTAACAATTATCTCTCATCCTCTATGACAGTATATTTAAATGTGTCCTTTTCTTATACACTCACGCACAGCAGGGCCTTGGTAATCATCCTGCGCTCATAACAATTGGTTTAGACAAAGTGCGAAATAGAGTGAGAGAGGAAAATTACACGGGGAGGGAGGACAGACTTTGGCTGAGAATAAAATCCTGTGAAAGTTCATTAATAACAAGACTAGAGAGTAAATTAGTAACAAAGCTGGAGAGTACATTTAAATTACATTTTATTGGGAAAAGCTATATTTTGTTTCAAGGATAACAAGAATAATCAAACAAAAATATTCCAAAGGGTTGTGTTTCACTTAAGGAAATTTTGAATTTTGTTTTCGGTCAACAATCTTTGCCTCAAACTCACTTCTTTTTTTAACCATTCTCATGAAAATGTGTTTCTAAACCAAGTGTCTCGAGGGACCTGGTCATGAAGTCACACCTGAATAGGCTCTGATGTGATTATAGTTTATGTACCTTATTCTTTATTTGACATCAATTATTTACCTGGGTGGTCGTTCTCCAACAAGAAGGTTGCCGGTTCAATCCCCACTCTTCCTCATCTGCATGCCGAAGTGTCCTTGGCAAGATACTGAACCCCTAAATGGCCCCTCATAAATGTTGAGTTTACTAAAAATGTAAGTCGCTCTGGACAAAAGTGTCAGCTAAACGACATGTAATGTAATGTCTAATGTTTAAATGTTACAAACCTAATTCCCCCCCTGCTGCCTTTAGTATGTGGCCCCCTGTGGTAGGGCAGGAACTGATGCAGGTCTATAAAGGACTAAGTGATGGAGGTGCAGCTGTAACCGAGTCGACTAGATAAGGTTTACGTTGATCAATACAATTTGATTTGCATCACAGCATTCGTGTTCTCAACAGGAGCAGCACTGGCGAGAGAAAACCTGTAACCTGATCAGCTGACTTGATGGACAGCTTTCATCTGTCTCCAGTGAGTTGCATTCTCTACTCTGATTGGCTCTTGAAACGTTGAATCGCGCAATTTTTTGGCTCAAGTTGAAATATTTGAACTTTGAAACCAATGGCGTGAAATTCATGTCGACCGTTATGGCCACGAGCTCTCGTTGTCTTATATTTGTTGACATCTTTAGTGTACGGCACCTTTTTTTCACCACATTTTTAGATTCAGGCCTTCTGGAAAATTACAGGAAAATATCTGGAGCTCAGTGCATCTCTGAATGCAGCTACACAGTCATTTCCCCTCTAACCCTTCCCTTGTTAGTTGCATTTAAAAAATATACTGGGAGCTAAGATTTGGTCTGAATTTCACTGAGTGTTCACTCTAATCACCACTCATGAAGCCTGTTAACCGGAAACTCGGGCCAATTAAGTAATTAAGATGTTGCTCTTGAACACCGGTTCAAATCTGACAAATGTGTTTCCGTCTGGTTCGAATCTAAACGCCAGCTCTGGTTCTGACATGGAAAGAGAGGAAGAGACGTGTGAAGCAGATCCGTGTGCAACAAGTAATGAGGGAACGAGAGGGTAGAAACAAGCGATAAAAGGAGGTAGAGAGAGAGAAGGAGGAGAAGTGATGACAGGTTATTTTTCACCTCTCCTCTCCTGACAGCTGATGTTATTTCCCATTCTCCTCGGACACGCAGCAGATCCAATCTAAGGCTTCTCTGGACGGCCCTTCTGAAGCCCCATAACCAAATGAAAACCTTTATTACATACACCTTACACAGGCCGCACACACACACTGACACACACAAGTACACACACACAGACACACACACAGACACACACACAGAAGCTTGACAAAATGTACACCATCTGTATCCCCACTCCTAAGAATGGAGAAAAAAACACATGATTGATTTAACTGTCATTGTTTAATAGTATCACATTTTATTTGTTTTATATACTTTTTGATGTGTATCACTCGTTTTTTTTATTCCCATTGTGTTGTAAGAGTGTATATGTACATTCCAAGTGTTTGTTCCATGTGTTACTGATGAACTACTTTACCCAGGTCTCCCTTGAAAATGAGATGTTTTAAATAAAGGTTTGAGAACATTAAAAAAGGAAAAAATTATTATCATATTATTAGACACAAATGCCTATTTGCAATTTAAAAATCTGTATATATGTATATTTGAGCCAATACACTTATGTCCAACATTTGTTTAAGGTGTGGGTGGCATGCTCGGTGCAACCCGCCTAAAGGGGCATTGTGTTTGTGTGTGTACATGTGTCTGTATGTGCGCGTGTGTGTGTGTGTTTGTGTCTGTATGTGCATGAGTGTGTGTGTGTTTGTGTGTCTGTGTGTGAGTAATAGTAAAGGCCACAAGGGACCCCATCAGGTGAAGGTTTAATTCTTTGGCGGTTAGTTTACGGAGTTTTATTGCTGTTCACAAGGCTGAGTGTGTTCACTGGAGACATATATACTTTACTGCACACGCACACACGCACACACACGCACTCACATGCAAGTACAACACTGGGGGAATGTGCACCAGCCCATAAAACTAAAAGCCCCGCAGAAGATCTCTGCTGTGAGTACTCTAAATTATTATTCTTCCTCTTCCTACCTCCGTCCCCACCTGATCTTTATTCATTTTCTTCCTCCTCCTCCTCCTCGTCTCCAGAAGCTCTCTTATATTTAATGCAGCGAGTGGAGGATCTCTACACAGTGATAACACTGTGTTTGTTCTAAAGGACGAGATCAGCACAGGAGACAGACATTTTCCAAAAAAGCAAAGTGAGATCAGTTTGGGAAGAGGTTCACCAGAACGAAGGAGAAACGGAGCGAGAGAACGAGACTGTGTAAGAGATGAGGCAGAGAGCGGGGGGGGGGGGGTGATGACAGCTAATCAGATAGGTGTGAGAGAGGGGGGTCAAGGTGAACGTTCCTCTTAACACGCCACCACCACTATCGGGTTTTTTCAGTCTATTAGCATGACAGAGGCGCCGTAACCTGGGAACTGTGGGAAATTGAGTTTCTGTATTCACTGGGGGGGGTACGGGTGTGAATTAGAGAAAAGGAGAAAGGTCAAGACCAGACAATGACATTTCTCCGACAGTACACATTCTACAAATCATCAGGGGTAGAAGAAGAATGCAGAACAGTTACGTGAGTAAAAGTATCGGTCAATGTACTCTCACTAATAAATGTCTTCAGTATTTGCTAGAAATTCATAATTGGCATATTTTCAGCATCTTCAGCAGAATGGAGGTGATTTGAGATGAGGACTGTGTGTTAATGGTGCAACACAAACACATGTTATGAATGTATCCATTAGTTCCACTACCTTTTACCTCTCGGTCAGTCAGACCTGTGAATCCTCATCAAACCACCAACATGTGCTGCAGCTGTTATGAGATGTCCCCCCCCCCCCCTGATCCAAATCAGTCTTTGCGACTTGGGCCTGACTTTTCATTCAGAGACGGTAAGTAAAAAAAACATATGCACTCAAGGGTTTCAGATATTAAATATGCCAGCTCTGAGTGGGTTTACTTTGTCGCTGATAGTGGATGGATATCATGAAATATTGATGGCAGATTTCCCAGAGTTTGTTGCTTGTTCCTGCAGAATGCTTTCCTGGGTACAGCATGCCACAATAAATAAATAAATCAATAAATAAAAACGTTTTCCAAATATATACCTTAACTTCATACATTAAGTGCACCCTGTGTGACTCAAAACATACAACTCACAATAAACCTCTGATTGAGTATTCCATGTGGTCTGGTTGTGGTTTATGTATAAAACAAGATCCAGTAGATCCATGTTTCCCTCCATCGTCAAAACAAGTCCAAAAGCAGAGTTGATTCTTCACCCTCCAGTTTTCTATGTCTCGTTATTTTTAAATAAATCAGTTATTCTTTGTAAAGGTTCTAATACTCTTATGTTCAGGAAACACATCAATGTCCTCATAGTGTCCATTGCTGCTGCTCCTCTTTTCAGCCTCTGTCTGAAACACTTGGTTTCAGCTCCTGTCTCTTTAAGACAAGCCTCCTGATGAAGCACGGTCAGCTCTGATTGGCCAGCGGGTCCGATCTGTTGTGATTGGTCAACAGCTTCCACCACCTGTAGGAAATGTCCCCCCCCCCCCCCCCCCCCCCCCCGCTCTCTTTTAACTGTCATCTTGAAGTTTGGGCCGATCCACTGACGAGGTGTTTCAGGAACTATAGGAGAAGTGTTTTATGTTATTTACTCTCTTTACTGAACATTTTGGGCTTTTTTAACTTTGCAGAACTTTTACTTTTACTAAAAGAACAGAAAGAAAAATGGAAAAGCATCATACAGTATGTATCCTTTCAAATAAAACCAGCGAAATGTAATGTAAATATAAAACCAAAAGCATGTTGTTCATGTACTGAGTACTGACAAAAACTACAAACTCACATAACTCACAACTACCAGTGCTCACAAGCCCGTAAAGACACAGAGGTTGAGATCATCCTCCAGGCAAGTATCAGGATCAGTTAAAGAAAATGTACAGTTTGATTTGACAAACTAAAATCTAAATTTTAACTGTTAACATCTTCACACGCGCAGCTGTTTGTTCTTCTCTGGATTCAAGTGATCTTGAAAATTGCTTCGGCACATTCAAACCTTTAACACAGAGGAGGAGAATCTTGCACCCGTGCACTCGGCTGTCGCGTTCTGTCACCGCCAGACCCGCCAATGTCCCGTCAACAAAATGTAATCAGGTTTAGTGAAATGAGATTACCGGCTGCACTTTCCATATCTGATCTGATTATTTCAACAGAAGTGCTGGAGGCGGTGACAGGCAGTAATTCACTTAATGGCAGCTCCACTTCAGAAATACGCCTATAAATAGCCAGAGCATATGTTAATTATTCTTATGTCAGGACAACTGTATATTTAATAACCTAATAGATTTTCATTAGAACATCATGATGCTGATACATCAATAAATACAGAATAAATGGATTCTGCTAGGCGTGGCTTCGAGGTCAACGCCAAACATGAACCCTCAGCTATTAACCCTCATCTCTTCTTAAATTAGCTTTTTAAGTGTATCATGTATTTTCACACCATGTGAAACGCTTATGTTCATCTTTTTTTCTGGGATAATCTCAGCTTTTTCACATTTGACCGAGAGCATCGTGTAAATATGACATTTAGCCCTAAAGTATGAACATCTAAATATGTTTTTTTGAAAGTCCTCAATTCCTTGTGTGAAAATACATCTTTACTTATGCAGATGACATTTTTTTATGCTTGAAATAGATTTACAAAAGTAATTTTATAAAGAAAGATTACTTTGTTCTTGAAACGCAAACAGAAAACAAATCGTGTACTCAACATTTTTGTGATTTTTGTATTTTTGTATTTTTGCAGACCCTCTGATTGGGCCGAGCACACTGGGTGAGAGCTGGTTTGGCCAATGCAGTGGGACCTGGCTGGTGGAATAATTGGGACCAGACTCCATTTCAGCGGCTGCCTTGGTGTCTACTCTGCCGATGGCTCCTTGCTGTGTGACGTCCCCGTGGCCGGCTGCTTCCTCGGCCTCGTGGCTGTTCTCTTTGTGTTTACTCCCCCCTGCTTCCTGGAGACGTACGACATGAGCAGCATCTCCCCGATGAAACAGAAAGAGGGCGGACGGAAAGCAGAGGGCATTCGGTTGCTTCTTCCTCCTGCTGCCGTATATTTAAGAGAGCGCATTGTGTATGAATGTACTGTACCTCAGGCGATGGTACAACACAATGTGAACGCACGCGAACCCACCTACACACAAACACACACTCGGGTCTCAGGGGGGAAGGCCGATGATCACCAGACAGCACATCTTACTGATGCCTGGTTAACCTGAATCCCTCCGAGTTTACCTGGCTCCCTGTGCATGAGTAGATGTGTGTGTGTGTGTGTGTGTGTGTGTGTGTGTGCATGTTTCATTCTGGAAGACTGCCTCTGTGTGTGTGTGTGTGGTGGTGTGTGTGTGTGGGGTGATGCTTTGCAGGAAACTGTGGGACCTGTGATTACTCCTCTGAGATGCTCTTTGCTGATTAAAAATCAGTGAATATTCCAAATAGTTTTTTAATTGAATCTATGAACAAAACTTTTTAGAACACGTTTAAAAGGTTTTAACTGAGATCTGATCAGTTTCCATCCAGGCCGAGGTTCGACTCTGCTCTTTCCCCAGGCGACGACTCCTTTCCTCTGTCACATCTTTTTTATTTCTTTGTAGCTGACCGAAGAGAGAACAGATGTTGAGAGCTGCATTTCTTCAACGGATCCACATGTGTAACTTCAGTAGCTTCACAGGGATTAGTTTAGAATGAAGCGGCTCTTTCTGTTGTTCAGCCTCTTTTGTGCTTTGAGTCATTTCTGCTACGCTCATGGGAAACGACACCTCGACACATGTAAGATAATATTCAACATGTACAACAAGACACTTCTTCTACATGCATTGTTCTACACCATCAAAACCAATTTGACAATTACACCGGGAGATCAGGTGTACACATGCTGTCATCAGGAAAAAAATCTCACTTTCATTTACAGTACAAACAGGTCTGTAAAAAGAACAAGTGATATTTGTTCTTTTTGCGTGTTCACACCTAATCAGCTTCCAAACTCCACTTCTTAGTCCAGTGATGACAAGAGGACTCTTTCCAAACAATATGCCGACTTACTGAAGCCATATTTCCCTTCACTTTACGTAGGCTGTTGTTTCCTCTTTGTTTCCTGAAGCTTTCACATTAATCAGCGTTGGAATAACGTGTTTTCCTCGTCTTTACCTCACGTTAGCTTTGATTTGATCATTTTCCCTGTGTCCTTCTTTACCCTCCAAATAAAAGATGAACTTTGGTGATCTCACTTCCTAAATGTCACGGCAGCTCTGCGCAGCCTCAGAGTCTGAGGCTAGAGACAGACAGACAGACAGACAGACAGACAGACAGACAGACAGACAGACAGACAGACAGACAGACAGACAGACAGACAGACAGACAAACAGCTGAGCGTGACAGATAGACAGGTAATTAGGCTGGCAGGTGGACAGACAGGCAGTTTGGGGAATGAAGACAGGCCAGAGGCAATGAATATGACATCCAATAGTTGCTCTTAAATCTTTGCTGAGCAGAAACCAACACACTCACACACACTCTCTCACACACACTCACACACACTCTCTCACACACACTCTCACACAGACACACACAGAGAAAGTAGGTGTGGAGGCGGCAGCTTGCTCCCGTCTGTCAGTCCAGTGTCACCCTGACAAACGATGAGCTCTGTTCCTCCTGCGTGACTGACGACCTCAGATAAACTAACACCGGTGTGTTTAAGAGCGAAGCGATTGTGAGGAGGAGAGGAAAAACGAAGGTTTGAGTCAGTGACAGAGAGAGAGAGAAAGAGAGAGAGACAGACAGAGAGTAGATGTAGCTCGTCCCCTGCGTCCTGCATCTCGGATAAGTCCTTTTGGCCTGTCATTCACTATCAGCTGGTATTAGAAGCTGAGGAAAACCCCAGGGAGAGAGAAACAGCAGCAGAGAGAGACGGGGAGGAAAAACTGCCGGGATGACAAGGGGGAGGGAGGAGAGAAACAGGGAGAGAAAGAAAGACAAGAAGACACAAAGACATGGGAAGGCAAAGGAGAAGAATAGGAAGATGAACATGACTCAAAAGCCTTAAACCAAAGCAGCTCCTTATGATTTTCTGGTGTGTGAATGTACAAGATAACTCAACAACACATGGATGAATCCTCACCAGACTTTATCTGAATATTACTTCAGAGTTTATCTCCAGATGATTCACTTTTGGAGGTGATCGGACAAAGGTCAAGGTCAAGAAGAGGATGTTCCAACGACCCATTCTCCAACATATCTCTACAAATATTAGATAGTTTGTAAACGAGATAGATTCCACTGCTTCTACAGATCAGAGAAGTGTTTTTGCATCCTACAGGACTGAAGATACGACCTGAAGCTCATATATGGAAGATCTTAAAGTAAATTATCATCATATAGGTGTGAAGTCAGGAAAGTGTAGGTACAGTAATGCATTAACAAATAAGATTAGAGACGCAGTCTACAGCTTATTTAGATAAACCAATGAGTTAACACGTGTTTATGATGATATGATAAAATGTTATTACTACAATATAAAAAGGGGAGTAAACAACATGCACAGGATATGCTTTTATTTTCTAATAATCTGTTCTTTTATCTCACTACATAGTCAAAGCCCTGAAGTGATAAACATATCACTCCTGTACATTGTGCAGTTTTTGACTGATAATAACTTTGGTATAAACGATCAATTTAAACATTTGAAGGAGAACTGTCAGACTTCAGATGTCAAAGTAAATGTACAATCGACAAACTTCTATACTTATGATTTTGCTGTACTGTATGTGCCCTGTGGCTCTGAAGGGAACTCAAGCAACATCACATCACAATTGAAAGCCTTTTAAAACCTCAATGTGTGGAGTTTGAAAAAGGAGTGTTCACCAGGCAGCAGGTCTCCTCCTTAAAACAGATCTGTCATTTCAGTGTGGTTTGTCTCCCAGTGGTGCTCATGGGGACTTGAAGCATTGCTGCACCTTCCTGTGGTTTCTTTCACAGCTGCCATGGTCTCATAGAAGCTGCATATATCTTACAGTTTGGATATTACAGTGTTTCCCCTGCTCCACGTCGGTTTGCACTGGTTTGCTGTAGAATCCCAGTTTAACATAGCTTCAGGAGGTATTTACACATCTGAGAGGTTTGGTCTCTTACACCTAATACCACTTCCTGTTGGTAACGGAGCGGCTCCACTTTCAGAAGGTCTCCCGCATCAGTCGCGATTATAGTGATGGTAATGGTGATGATGATGTTGACTCGTGGATTACATCATAAGTGCAGAGCTGTGCTTACGAGTGGTGTGTGTTAGACTGAGAGAGAATGAACAAGTTGTAGTAAGATGCTAGGTGTGAGAGATGGACGGATGGATGGCCACTGCTGCTGTTTAACTGTAAACTGCTGAGAGGTGTGTGTGTGTGTGTGTGTGTGTCTGTGTTTGTAAGATGATTTAAAAGAGAGAGAGAAATAGATATAGAGATAGATTGATAGATGGATAGAGTGCACTCCTAATTTTCAATTAACTTCTGAGAGGATGTTGTGTTCGAGACACACACAGTTTGTAAAACAACAAGATTTAAGTGTGAGAAGGGAGAGAGAGAGAGAGAGAGAGAGAGAGAGAGAGAGAGAGAGAGAGAGAGAGAGAGAGAGAGGGAGGGAGGGGTGGATGGATAGATAGCAGATGGACAGACGGATGAAAAGCCTCTCCTGCTGTTCACCTGTGTGAGAGAAATAACAAGTTTGTCAGATGTCGGGGAATTAAAACAAGCAGAGAGGATGGATGGATGGATGGAGGGATGGATGGATTCACCTGTAAACTGCTGTAAGGATGCTGTGAGAGAGTAGAGGAAGAGAACAAGTTTCCATGATGATTAGATAGATAGATAGATAGATAGATAGATAGATAGATAGATAGATAGATAGATAGATAGATAGATAGATAGATAGATAGATAGATAGATAGATAGATAGATAGGTGTAAACGCAGGTAGGAGAGGTAGACAGAGAGAGGGAGAGATGCTAGATAAACTTGAGAGGCGGGGAGGGGGGGCGGTCGGTGCACAGTGATTGGAAAACATCATTGAAGCGCACGCGCTAATCCGATGATGGCTCTCCGTTACCCGGAGGAGGAGGAGGAGGAGGAGGAGGAGGATGGATGGAGAGATGGAGGGAGGGGTCTGAGAAAAGAGAGAGAGAGAGAGAAAAAATAAGAAGAAGAAGAGTTGGAGCAGGGGCGGGAGCATCTTGCTTCTCGCACGCGCCGCTCCCCCTCTTCCTCGCGAGCCTTTTGTGTTTGAATCTCACATATCAATAATTCAGGCGCGCGCGACGGAGCTCCCTCCCGCGCGCTATGACTTCTGCTGCCTCGTCACTCGTGCAGGGCCCCTCCGCAGCGCGCGCCACTCCCGCGTAACCCGCGTGTCTCCAGGTGACAGCAAAGAAAAAGAAGAATTAAAAAATAAAAAGAACGAGAAGTGAGGAAAAGTGGGAATCTGAGCGGAGGGAAGAAGCCCCCCCACCCAAACAAATAAACAGTCTGGTTCCCTCTCACAGAAAGAGGAGAGTTGCTTGTCAAAAAGAAAACGGAGTGCCACCTTAAATCAAAGACCTCCTCGCGCCTCATCACAGGAAAACACCGGGACCTGCTTCTTCCGCCTGACTTTGTTTTAAGGAGGATCAGACCAGACCCATCGACGCGGAGAAGTTGCTCCTGCTCCGGTATGTTGGCGCTTTGCCTGCTCGGCGCCGTGTGGCTCGCGGCGGCTCCGGCCCGCGCGCAGAACGAGACGGAACCGATCATCCTGGAGGGGAAGTGTCTGGTGGTGTGCGACTCCAACCCCGCCGCCGACCCCACCGGCACCGCGCTCGGCATCTCCGTGCGCTCCGGCAGCGCCAAGGTGGCGTTCTCCGCGGTGCGCAACACCAACCACGAGCCCTCCGAGATGAGCAACCGGACCATGGTCATCTACTTCGACCGGGTATGAGATATAACATCAATATAAATATATATATATATATGCTTTACATGCTCTGTTCAGTTATACTGTCAAATAATAATATCATCGGATAAGCAGAATAACTTAATTGTTGTGGTTTAATTTGGATGGTGCAGAGCAGCGCACGTGAAGTTTCAGATGGAGTGTGTTCGATGTTTTCACGCTGGGAGAAATTAATGTTAAATATCTTTAGAATCTGTTAAGTTCAGGTATAACATGTAATATTCAGAGGCTCCAGAAACCATAATACATGTGTTAAATGTGTCTTTAACTATTTCATAATGTGCGAGGTTTGTTCCACACGCTTCTTAAAAAAACTGCCAACATTGAATGTGCTTATTAATGCCTTAAACGCTCAAGTTAGTGAGGACGTGTTGTATAGAACGTTTAAAAAGTTGGTAAAACCGAAGAATCCAGGTTAAACGAGTGGATGAATTTGTGCCATAGAGGGTTTTACGCGCAGCTCCTGAACAGCTGCACTCCGGAACTAAGCAAATGTGGAGCTGAATGAAAATGCCATTCTTTTCTTCTTTTTTTATAGCTAATACATAATTCCAGACGTGATGTATAAGAGTTTTTTAAAAGTCAGTAAAACCAAATAATCCAGGTTAAATGAGAGGATTGATTTGTGCCATGGAAGCTGGTTTTACGCGCAGCTGCATCTCGTGGACAAACGCCAGGAGCTGCTCCGCTGCTCGACTGACAAGTCTCTGCAGAAAGGAATTTTTTTATTGCTATATTTCCAAAGTGATTGTGAAAGGAATATCTTGGTAGGCAAGCCTCCTGAATATTTCAACTTTCTGTGCTGACAATTCGCGATATGGGAACTGACATCTCGCCAAATAATTTAGTAACGGCAGGTCACGAGGGCGAGGTCCTACCCGCCTGCCGTTAAAGGTTAATTCGCCCTCAAATTGCCGTTCAATTACGCGCCACAGTTCGCCTCCATCCATAAAACCAGACATTTAGCCGCAGAAATCCATAATTGAAAATTTCATTTGAAAGATTGATTAAGTTCGCTCTCGTTCCCTCATAAAGTTTGGGTGTTCTGACAGTGAGGAAGAGCCTCGATTAAAGCAGAGAGTTATTCCTCCATCAGGGAGTCTGAGTGTGTGAGGTCCGGGGGCCACAGGGGCCCTCGGAGTCCTCCAGAGGACAAAAGGACATCCTGGAAATGTAATTTAAAAAAAGTACATGTAAAATAATGTGGCCGGAATCTCACTAAATCATAAATTCAATCATCTAAACATTGAAGAAACATGTTTTATGGCAATAAGATGTGCGGAAGAGGACATCTTTTTATGTTAGTCTATTTCCAATGACATGTTATATGAAGCTGTTTTGGATTCCATGACTTAAAGATGCAGATTGTGTCTTTGTTTGTCCATAATTATTCATTTTTACACCCATATGATCTTGCAGTGACCTCTGCAAAATGTCCTCTGAAAGACCAGAGCACAAATAAGCAGTTTTGTAAATTGAAATTCTCTCTGTCTTCTTTCTTTCTTTCTTTCAGGTTCTTGTAAACGTTGGGAAGAATTTTGACGAGGAGAGAAGTAATTTCATCTCACCACGCAAAGGGATTTACAGTTTTAACTTCCATGTGGTGAAAGTCTACAACCGCCAAACTATACAGGTAATGTGTGTCTATGTGTTTGTCTTTTGTGTGTGTGTGTGTGTGTTTGTGTGCAGACCACACCATGAGCCGCCCCCCCATCGTTTTCCCCTCATAAAAGTTGAATATCATCTGCACTGGCAGTCATTTTGTAAATGTTTGAGATCTCTTTCCCTGGAGACGACGACGGAGGCGGACAGATGAAAGCGAGTCTCCTGCCACCCGCCGGCTCAATCTTAATTAATCAATACATGCACAGAGGACAGAGCCGAGGCAGGCGCGTGTAGCCGGTAGGAGGACGGCGTGCTGTGGCGAGCTCCGTGCAGCAGCTTCACTCTCAACGCCACGGACAACCTCCTCCTCTGCCCCTGTTCACGAGGAGAGGCCGCGGGCTGACGGAGAACTGTGGATATTAAGAAAATTAAAACATTAACTGAATTTTGAACAGAGCAAACACAGGGAGGCTCTTTTCATTTTCTTACTAATGCACACAAGGATGAACACACACACACAGTGACACACACTCACACACACAGCCTGCAGGGACCCCAGCCACAGCTCGTCTTTCATCCAACTAACAAACCGTTTCACCTGTGACAGTGTCTGTATTCCTCTAATGTGTCAAGTGACAGAAATCACTGGAGCAGCCTTCAGCCCATTTCCAGCGTTTAACATGCACATAATGATGCTTTACAAGCCGCTCAGTGTTAATTACAATGTATCCCTGCAAATTAAACTGTTGTGCAATTATGCCGCCGGGTCCCCGGGGCTTTGGCATTAGGTTTAGCTACTTATACTTTTATTATTGCAGTCTTGAATTAATTAGCATGGCAGCAGCGGTAACGACGACAATAACAACAACGAGGAGAGCGGGCGTGTGTGTGGGGGGGGGGGGGGGGGGTGGACGTTCTCCCAGTCATCTTTGTGTGACTGAAGGCAATATAGACTCATGGCGCCGAGGTAATTAAGTCTGGCGCACCGTGCAGAACGCAGTGGCGGTAATGCCTGTCACATTAGCATTAGCGCTGCCATTGGTGCCAATTTGTTGTGTTGTCTTAGTACGAGTGTGAGATGCAGGAGCACCACAAAGAGCGATCGACAAGGAGAAAATGGAGAAACTTAATTTAGTTAATTTGGAAAACCAGTCCAATGGCTGACTGGGCCACCTTCTTCTCCACTTGGAGATGTCGGCGTTGGAAAACTGACCTTGAACATTTAAAAAAAAAAAAGCTTTTATCTGTCATGTTTTGGACGTGAAGCCGACAGGTGTGGGTTCTCCCCTCTCCTCCGAGCTCCCTACCTGTGCACTCCTCACCCTCCACCTGTTCCCGCTCATCCCGCCATCCGTCCAGCACATCTGCTGTGTGGAAACCTCCCACTGTTTGATTGCCTCAGAGGCGGCTACTTGCGGTGCACGCAGGAGATGAGAGGCAGCAGGGAGAGGAGAGCGAGTGCAAAACATTCAGGGACAAAGAAAGAGAAAAAGACGATTTAACAGTGTAGAGAAGATGTGGAAATTCAGGGATAGAGGAAAATGAGGAGGGGGGGATGTAAGAAAGATAAATAGAAAAGAGGGCAGAGTCAGAGAATAACAGAGGGGGGACAGGTAGGGAAGTGAAAAGGAGGTTCAGGCAGGGGCGAGGAAAGGAATGGGAGGAAAACCAGACATCATGAGTACGTATTGATCAGTGGAGGCTGTGCAGATGAAGGGAAGACAAACAGTTAGTTTCCATCTCTCATCAGTTTGTTTCCTGTGCAGGGTTCTGTCTGTCGAACCCTGACGCCAGCTGTGGGTGTCAAAATGCCCCCAGAATCCTCTCTGTCTGTCTCTGTATCTCCCTGTAGTCTCTGCCTGGCAATTAAACGCAAGTATTCAGATTAAATACCGTATACTCGCCGATCTAAAGGGAACTCTGCCCCCCCCTCCCCCCCTCCCTTCCCACAACGCCCTTATACTCCCAATTACGGATAGCTTACGTACATTATTTTGAATATCCCATTTACCAGACACCCTCGATAAAGGATTTGTATTTGAAATCCAGAGTAAATTGCAGAGTGAGCATCTGGTCCCTGCAGCTCGGAGCGGGGGGGGGGGGGGGGGGGGGGGCTCACAGATCAGACAGACGACTCTGGAACTCCCCAGTGTGGTTAGATGGGTCATCGAGGTAATGAGAGTGGATCTTCCTCTGCTTTTTGAAGACCTTAACGTGGAGCATCAGACATAGCATGAGTTTTTTCAGACTGACTTCCACAAAGCACTGATCGCAGAGGAGTGGAAATCTTATAGTTTTGTTTACTGGGGTTCTGCAGTGAGAGCTGCTGGTATTTTACGACAGGATTTCAGGATTTGGAAAAGGCATCTTTAAAAGACGCAGGTTGAAGAAGCTGCACATTAAGGCCTTTCTGTTTCTATCATTTCTATCATTTCCCCGCTGAGAGAGGAAAACCTGGTGACTTCCAGCCTCTGATAACAACAGATTCTACCTTTCACGCACTGGTTAGCTTTAAAAGAACGTACTTTACATCTTATAGTTATAGTAGAAATCTGAAATCCTTTTAAATGTTTCACGGCTTCAACCCAGGTTTGTTCTGTGGTTTCCAATAAACAGGTTTTTATGAAGGGTCACTGGTATCAGGAAGTAGTTTTCCATATTTCTTCAGAACAGCAAATGTTGTGTGTTTGCTGTATTTGTTCTACAGCAAGAAGACTGTTAGTGATACAAACATGGCTCGCTCTAATTTCAGTTTACTTTCTTTAAAGTGTAATTATATATTTTATATGATCTATAATTAATGTTAGCGGATAAGCAGAATGAGGCTGCTCTCTGATAAAAAATAGTTTTAGTCTTATCACAACATGCTAAGGTTGAATACTCAGGATTTCATTAAAGCGATGGCTCATTCTGTTTTAAATATACTTTTAAATATTGATATGTATAAAGAAAACCACTGAGAGGAAACCCTGCCCGAGCCTCATCCTCAGATATCTTCAAACAGTTTATTAAATATCATCTGATTCCTCTGCAGCTTTTCACTACAGCTAACATAGACGTCGGCTAAATGGACAAATGGCCAGCGTTTATGTAGGAACATGGGGGATACACACACACACACACACACACACACACACAATTCAAATAGAAGATCTCAGAGTGAACGTTGACATCCAACACACAGTGAGTTGATTCCATAAAAAGAATAACTAGACCGTATAACACTTTTATTACCAGATTAAAAAAATTTAAAACCAGAAAAAACTCCTACTCATATAATTTTGGATATTCACGGTCATGCCTCGTTAATGCATCTGGGGACCAACATGATTCACTGAACCTCAGATACTCAACAACTCCACACTGATCACAAACAGCTTGGCCGTCTCCTGCCTGACCTGAGCCATTTGTTTACTGGTCTCCATGGACAGAAATAAATGTAGTGCTAATATCCCCGGGTCACCTTAGCTGTGGGCCAAGATGGTGTTTGAACAAGTGAGGCTGATGTAAGACTGAGGGAGGATTTGATTTTCACAATCACCGTGACATGGATTAACACAGTTTAATTAATCCTCAGAGTCAAAGCGGGAGTCAGGGCGAGGATAATGGTGAATAACGCAGATATTACTTTGTGTTTCTCCGGTGTCGTCTCTGGAAGATGGGGAAATAATTTCTGAAGGCAGTGAGATCTATAGAGAGGGACCAGGATCAAGAGAAATATTTGAGTACACTTCCAATCCACTTCAGCTCTGTGTGAGGGAAACGAGTAACCAGCAAGAACGTCTATGTGTTCTTTCACGAGGAGAGAAGGAGCAGAATGAAATGAGTTAGGAGCATGAAAACTAAAATTAAGTTCTGGCTGAGACGGTGTAGACCTTTTTAAAAAGGTGGAGATGCAGGGAAATGAGAAGCAAAGACACACAAATAAAACACCTCATCTATTTCTACGTTCACTTAAAATGGTGGCAGGTGAGAACAGAAAGCAAAGATGGAGTAAAGGAGTTGGTTTGACTGCAGAGACTGGGAGTTGTCAGGCCTCATGTGTGGCAGCTGCTTGTTTGTGATCTTTGTTGCACTGGTGGATAAAGACATGGCAGACTGGTCCCAGTTCAGACAACCAGACTCTCCAGGGGATCAAACCTGCTGACTGCTGCGAACGCCCGACTTCTCCTCCAGCTTCACCGGCGGTTCAAATGTCTCTGAAATGTCTCAACATTGACAATTTTGCAAAGCATTTGAATTATGAGTCTGGATGAATCTCACAGTCTTTTGAGATCCTTCGATCAAGAAGTTTATACATGCTAGCACCTCTTAGCATGCTAAGATGCCAAGTTGGATAGCATGGTGAACATCATATGATTTGTATATCCATAGAGGCATCTAACTCTATGAGCTAAAATTATTATTGTATTGCTTTGAAAGACAAATTTCAGCTCTGGATGCACCAAACATGTGTGTATGTATTTTATTGATATACATTTGGAAAGGTGATACAAACATCATGACAATTTTGTGCCACCAAAAATACCTTAAAAAATCTATTAGTCAAATTTGGAAAAATATTAAAAAAGATCACAAAGGAAAACTCACTTTAAAGCTCATGTCATGAATTCTTCAGTAGAATAGATTATTTTAATGGATTTATTTGGCGTGAGATTAAGTTGTGGAAATGTGTCCATTAAAATCATCCTATTGTCAGGGTGTTATTAGAAGTGTGTAATTAATGAGTAATTCACAAGTGTTTTGTTTGCTTGTGTGTAAATGTCATGTGTCGGTCAAATATCCAAGAGAAATGCATTTTTAGATATGATTTTCAGTTTGTTGCTTTCTTACAGTTTCATATCATTGTTGGCACAAACACATGAACATGCAGTCTGCCAGCCAGATGCACAGTTTCCCTTTTATCCGATCAACCCCGGCACAGTCCCTCTCAGTTTGGCAGAGCATCATAGAAAGCTGCACTGATTGCTTCTCATGTTATAGCAGTTTAGTTCAGAACCTTAATGTAAAACAAGAGATGACTTGAAGGCGGTTTAACGCGACTTGAATTGTGTTCGCTTGTAACTTTGCTGGAGACGTCTGGGCTTCGGATGAGGCTCCCGGGGGTTCGGAGGGAGTGAAGTGGCAGAGGCAGCCGAGCAGAGTAGAAAAACCAGAGCTGGCTAGAGCAACGCAAACTGGGAACAGCTGATGAAGAAGGAGCCGGATGTGGCAGGACTTCAAGTGAACAGGAGTTGTGGAGTTCAGGCGAGCAGGGAAACAAACTGACCGACAGGGAGGAGCTTGGCTGCAGCTCCTGGACCACACAGGGGGGGGTGCAGTCTGGATGGACCAGTCTGGACCACATGGGGGGTGGAGTCAGAATGGACCAGTCTGGGTTGCCAGCTGCCGTCCCCTTGGTGAGTTGATCAGATGATGGAGTCATTTAAATCACCGTCTGGGTCAGAAATCACTCACTAATCAATATTTAGTGAGTTAAATCCCTCTATAGTTCACTCATTGGTTCACAGAATACATCGTGAAAAGTAGTGAACATCCGATGGTCACTAAGCGAGCTATATATACCATCATGCATTGCGCTCGCGGCAGAGAAACGAGAGGAGGGAGGGAGCAGGAACAGCCCGACCTGTCGTACAAATGATAATATACGAGCAGAGCATCAGGGCACAAACTGAGACAGACAAGTCTATCTATACGTTCAACATGTTGTTTTATTTCATAATGTAAAATTTTAACATTTACACAATCATTGGTCATTTATTGTGTCATAATCCTGCGACTATGACGTCATCACCGGTGCAGGGAAAATGCACCAGAAGGCCTTTTACTTTTCTTTTGCCGATGAGCTCACTCTATTCTCTGGTTCTCTATCTTCTATCTTCTATCTTCTATCTTCTGTCTTCTGTCTTCTATCTTCTATCTTCTGTCTTCTATCTTCTATCTTCTGTCTTCTGTCTTCTATCTTCTATCTTCTGTCTTCTATCTTCTATCTTCTATCTTCTTACTTCTATCTTCTATCTTCTATCTTCTTACTTCTATCTTCTATCTTCTATCTTCTTACTTCTATCTTCTATCTTCTATCTTCTATCTTCTTACTTCTATCTTCTATCTTCTGTCTTCTATCTTCTATCTTCTATCTTCTATCTTCTATCTTCTGTCTTCTGTCTTGCAGCCGTAGATGGATGTAAATAATTTATCCATATTTAAGGTTTCATTAATTTCCCTCCAGGTTTTTTCTGGTCGGCTCGGTGTAAATGTTATAAAGGATCACGTGTCTCGCTGGAACTCGACTGACTCATCTCAATTCACTTCCATCATTTGCTGTGGTTTGACATTTGCCAACAGATTTCAGAGTTGCATGTTTCCAGTCTCTCTCTCTCTCTCTCTCTCTCTCTCTCTCTCTCTCTCTCTCTCTCTCTAATGTGACGGGTGAAAGCTTTGCTCAGTGGTTTTGTCAAATTAATGAGGCCGTTCTCCGCGGCGGTATTGATGGCGGCTGACGATGATTTGCTGACATTTGTAGGATCTGATCCGCTCTGTGATGTTCAGTAATGCTCTGACCTTTGCTCCACTTGCCTCCTGGAATCTCTTAATGCTTCAGGAATTCACTTTGGACACATTCAAGCTTCATGTGAGATTTTCCAAGGGTCAGATTTACAGCTGAGGTTCATTTTCATCACCAATTTGTTTTATATTAGATAATTCTCCCTTTATTACTCAATCAGTCAGTTAGATTCCACACCACGGCCCGATGTGCCTCCTTTTGAATGTCCCCTGTGTCTCCACTGTGTCTGCGATGGACAATTAGAGTAAATTGAACTGTGGACAGTTTATTTTATGTGATTTCTTCTCAACCAACCCCAAAAAAACCAGGACATGTAATGAGATAAAAGTCGAGAATAATCCCAGTCACACTGTGGAGGCAGAGGTAAAGAGGCGGGGGGGCTCTAAGTTCAATAGAGGACCTGAGAAAGACTGTCTGTCTTCTGTCTGCTGGAGCTTCTCCACAACACAATCTGTCGCAGGGCAGTGACATCTTTTGTGTAACAACTGACGTATACAACATGTAGGGGTGTTGATTGTGTGGACGATATCGTTCAATGTACAGGACATGGATAAGTTGTGGGTCAAGAGTTCAGGGTTGTTATACCAAACTGGTACCATCGTGATGTTTCTGGTGCATGTAAGCAGGGCAGCTGTTTCAGTAGTCCATTTAAGTTGCCTTGACAAAAACTAACGTGTAACTTCTGTGTCAGATTCCCATCAAGGTTTTCTTTATTTTCACGGTCATGATCAATTAAAATCTCAGTGTACGTTGTTGTGCTTTCTGTCAGCAGACACACACACACCCTGCACACAAACCTCCCATCGTTTGAGTTAGAATATCGTTAAATTCATCTTTCAACGTTCAACGCAAATGGAAAAAGTGTTTATTAAAACTGGTAACAAATCACAGCTGTGACCCTCCGAGAGCTGCAGGCTTGTAATTGTGTTTCTAAAAAGCTTGTACTGTTGTTTTCTGCTCAAAAAGGACAACGATACAGAAACATACCAACAAAAGAAAACGCTTGTTGAAAGCACCATACAAACACACACACACAGACACAAAGACAGACACACACATTTGACCTAAATAAAGTCTGCTGGCCAGCACAGATGTTCCAGACTCTAACAAGGTGAGAGCCTCTGCGGCAGGATTTTCTTTTTTTTATTTCAAAATACAAATCAGTTTACTAGAATCTGTTTTCCATCTCAAAACTTTGACTTTAGGGAAACTAGTGTTGGAAAGAATGGTTTGAGTGAGCATCACCATTTACCCATCATGCCGTATTGATCACAACACCAGCAGATCTGCCACTGAGACGGCCTCTGTGGGTTTGTTCCATCAAACTAACATGAGACAAGTTCACATGGACATCAAACTGACGTGTAACAGTCTTTTCTGATATCCTGAATCAGGTTTTGCTAACCCACATGTCCAACAGTCTGTGTGTGAAAGCTCAAGAGGTGGAACACATTGATTGATTAATTTTTTCTCTGTGTTCATCTCCAGAAAGCTGCTGATAGAGATTATTAAAATGTCGTCTGGACCTTTAACACTTCAGAATCTTTGTCCAGAGCCGATGGGATCAGAGATTTCGATCGATTTGACGAAACAGGATCTGGGTTAGAGGGTCGAGTTGTGAAAACAACGAGGAGTTGAAGCTTTTGCAAAATAAGAACGGAAATACTCAAAGGGGTTTGTGGTAGCTTTGTGCGTTTTACTATGGCAAGTTTAAAAATTCTGGAAGTATTTTGGACGTAATGTGTGGATATAGTGATATGGTGACGTGTTTGTAGGATTAACATGAAATCAGCAGCTTTAGTCCATCTTTCTATAGGATTCTGAAGGGTTTCTCCAAATGTCACAGACTTCATGTATATATAAATGTCATAAATCTACTATTTCCTGTTTTACACACACAGATGTCAGTCTTTGTTTAGTCCCAGCAAGTCTTCCTGTCAGTTGTTTACTGGTTTTATTCCGTACCCATCGACCTCGGATTCCCTTTTCCTGTAACTTCAACAAAGTTCCAATACAGATAACTCGGCCATTTAACAGACGGGCAGTGTCACAGACACCCCATTATGTATGAATCCATCATGGTGACAAAGTGTCTCTCCGTGAAAGATGGAAAGAAAAACAGAACGAGACAGAGAGAGGAAAGGGGGGAATGAAAGGTGACAAGGAAGAGATTAAGAAGGATTGAGGACGCAAAGGAAAAGATGTCGAGATGAAAGGAAAGAAAAAGGAGACATAAAAAAGAAAAGGAAGAGGAGGAATCATCTCCGTGTCAAGACAGTCGCCCGGGCCGGACCTGACGGAGCAACAACAGATTGTCATCATGTCGCCGGCTCTAAGTGCTGCACTGAAACGTCCAACAGCTTTAACACATCCAAGGTTTCTGTCTCTCCACTCCAACTTTCTCTCCCCGTCTCATTTCCTGTCTTCATGTGTCTTCTGTCTCTCTCCCCTTCTCTGTTATTCTGTCTCTCTCTCGCTCTGTTACTCAGCCAGTTAATTGGTGCTTATGCATTAATGAATGCGGATCGATCCAGGCCTGACACGATGCGCAGCCCTATTATCATGCTCTTATATTTATGGGGGGTAATTGTAAGGGTGTAGTTGACAGTGTGTGTGTGTGTGTGTGAGAGAGAGAGAGAGAGAGAGATGGGGAAGGAAGTAGGAGACGGCTACACAACCACCACATGGTCTCTATTCATATGTGTATGTAGTAGTGGTGGTGGTGACCAAAGTCTCATCCTTCCAAAGCCACTGTCACAGCTTTATTAGAGCAATACATCACCATAGCATACAGCAGACACTGACCCTATGTGTGTGTGTGTGTGTGTGTGTGTGTGTGTGTGTGTGTGTTGTATGTGTGTGTGTGTGTGTGAGAGCAATGATAGCGAGTAGACAGATTAGTAAGAAAGACAGATAGTACACACATTTGGGACTGTAAATTTCAGTCATTTCTCAAATTTTGTGTCATCTTAAATAAAGTAAGTAAATCTGGTCATTTTCTATATTGCTGAGTTTCGATGTGACGTAATGCAAATTGACTTCAGGCCAGATTCCCTGTGGACAGGTTGGGCTGCGTGACTCACTGCCGTAAACACAAACACACACCTGGACGGACGTGCATTTGTTGACAAGCTGTCGTAGAAGAAACCTCAATATTAGGAATTTTACTCAAATATTGTGCGTATAAAATAACATCCAAGTGATAACTCGCTTAATCTCATTCAAAGTGGGTTTACCTGGATTCTGAGGAGAAACTAGAGTTGTCTAAACACAACAACAGCAGGTCAACATCTGTTCCTCTTTTAGCTCTCCAGTGTAATATGCTCCTGATATTCACTCTTATTCGGCTTCTTACTTTGTCACTTTCTTTTTTCCTCTTGTGTGACATTCGCCGTGGAGCAGGTTGTAATGTTACATGTTGTGTACCTTCACAACGACTTTATGTGTTATTTTAAGGCCTTGAACTATCTAGTGTTGCTTCTAAGAACGACTTGAGCAATGACTGGAATTTAGGCCAATTCCTGAATTTACAAAAAACATCTCTACTTGCTTCTTGCTCAAAATTAGAGAATAATAACACACAAACATTGTGTCTCTCTCCATTCACACCAGCGTGGCACAGACAGTATTTTAACTCTTAGATGAGCAGCAGACTCCAGATCTGAAGGAGGCTTTAGGAAAAAGCAAGATAACAAGGAAGCTGTGATAAATAATTAAGTAAAAGAACAAAACAACGGAGACAGTGTTTGTTATGTGCACATGGAGGTAAATGTGAGTGTGTAGCCGAGAGTTTGTAAGTGTGAGTTCCACATGAATGTAGGTGATGGAGTCGGTATGCATGGTTTGTGTGTCTCTGAGTTTCACAGTGACTCGGTGATGCTGGATGTTTTTGGTCTTGCATCATGGTCTCTGTTTGCTCCCCCCTATCTGCCCCCCCCCCCCCCCCCCCCCTCCAGGCTCTTCTTTTATCTGAGCATTTCTCTACCTCCCTACTAACTGCAGGTCCCTGGTGTCCATCATCTGTGTTGTAGCAATGCTGAGCTCAGGCTGAGATCTCGGCTGGGGCAGAGAGTTCGTTGAGAGATTTTTATTAGAGATACTCCGAGTCCATTTTGCCCGTTCTGATACAGAAAGGTTTAACTTGTGCTACTGAGCCTGCATGTTTAAGAATGGTGTTGTGTGGTCTATCACTGGTGCTTTAATTGGGAACACTGGTGCCACTCCTCGAATCGGAGGTGTAGTATCCGTCACATGTGCCAGATTTACCTGTGGAACATTTCAGAATGAATTCAGAATTAAAGCAGCACAGCTCAGCCTCAGTTCGGCAGCAGCAAAGAAGTGATTACTGGAAAAACAAGACTGCAGCTTTATCAGGTGGACACTTAATTAGTTAAAAGACGTGGTATCGGGTCATTACGTGGAGACTCACAGGTTCAACCCGACATCTTTATCAGTATCGGAGTCGTTTCCGATGCTGGTAACAGAACATCTTGGTTTTCAGAAGTACTTTGCTTGTGTGTCTTTCTGTTGCTTAATATCTTAATTAGTGTGATTTTAGAGCAAAGCATTACTTACATCACATTCAGAAGAGATCGCCTCCACCCACCTGGCCTCCACCTCTGAAAGGCCTCCATCAGAAGGGGGGGGGGGGTGGTCTGATCTGCAGCGATGTCAGTTATTGACGACAGGATCAGAATTTCAGGTTTTCAGATTATTTGTGCTCGTCGTCCCCGGGTGATTGAAGACTGTGGGAAACATTATAATGTTTGTAATCCATCACCGCTCATGATAATGAAGCAGTCGTTTAACCGTGAGAGGCCTGCAGTGATTATAACAGCTACATTAAAGCCTGTGTCCTCGTCTGACTTCTGGTATAAGTGGCATTACTAATGGCTGAGTTATCCAGGGACATTAATGGTTATCTGCTACTATAACCTTGTATTTTCTATAAGCTATATTTCTATAACCGATTTCTTGGGTGTAAACCATTTTAATGTTAAACAACAGAAAGTTAGCTTCACAAAATCAATTATTTATGAAACCAGGATCACTGTTGCTCTCCGATTTGGCACTTCTGGGCTACTGTACACACGGAGTGCATTTTCTGTCAGTATCGTGCGTCTGACATGTGCAGCCTGACATCTGTAGGTGAAAGAAGGAGAGCAGAGACTGAGGGGGAAGCACATATATGGCCAAGAAGAGACAACAAGCATTGAAATGATAAATCCATCAAAATGAAAGTCTATAAAAAGTCTATAAAAGACCCAATAACCCCAATGATGACGTCTAAAGGGGACTGAAGATGTGTTATTTGTCATATAACGTGTTTCATTATTAGATCGCTTCCCTTCTGCGAGTAATTTTTCTGGAAGTGTTCTAAAGACTCGTGAACCACTTCCAGCTCTGTAGTCGGAGGAAGGAGGACGAACACGTACCAGAGGAGGAGAAGTTTGAAACTATAGAACCGAGGAGCAGGAGCTGAGTGAACATGTCAGGAGGAGATTTCTCTTTCCTGCAGAGCTCAGAGTGATCCCCACATTACTCTTAACAGGAAACAGTATCTACAACAAGTGTGGAACATTCTGTGTTACGCAAAAAACACTTGAGGTACAATAATATGGAAGGATGTGATGTTGTTGAGGGAAGAACCCATTACATCTTTTTAAAAGTGCGGATCCACGATTAAATGATTTGATTTTTCTTCAACTGTTTTGTTGATTTCACAGAATAATTCTTGCATCAAGGGAACTGATATTTATAAGTGTGTGAAATTCTGTGCAGATCCAAATTAAATCGACTGAGTTTAGTGAATTAGAATGTGAATGTGGTTTCACTGTTGGCAGCGCTACGTGCTCTGAGTGCCATTCTATTTTAATTACATCTACATCTTGGTTAGAGCAGTTATTCATACAAATGTTATTTGCTTATTGTTGAATGTATTAGCCAATTATATTCATGTCTACTAATATTTCTAAGACATTGGGCAAAGCTGGAGAAAACCAAAAAATTATGATGAAAGTGGAGATGATGGATCATCAATTAGTTATGTTATGATTTATAAACCATAAACACATCTTATTTTTAGAGTGTGTTGTGGCCTTAACAAACAAAATGTTTTTTCCGCAATGCGAAGAAGTTTTTCTACGTGAGCTGTGTTTTCATCCTGATAATTAGAAAATAAAAAAAGCGAGTGTAAGTGTAGTCTGAGTGTTTTAATCACAGGCTGGTTGTTCAGAGCAGCAGAGCAGCCAGGAGAGCTCTTCACTGTGGCAGGCTCTTCATCTCCTGCCCACACACACACACACACACACACTCGACTTACACTCATTCTCTCTCCTCACCATCAGGTAAAAAATGAGGTGGATAAGTGTATAATTATGGGATGTAGGTGAGTGTGTTCCAGTTTAACAAATTCACTGGGTGAAAGTCTGACTGAACTGTGACTGATGAATCCTGAAGGTAAAGAAATATCATCATAGTAATATTTTTAAATAAGAGAAAAATGTCTCACCGGTCTCTGAGGTGGACATTCATCCATTCATCCATCCATCTGTTCATCTATCCATCCATCAAACCATCCATCCCTCCATCCATCCCTCCATCCATCCCGCTCATCCTTTTGCTTCTGAACTCTTAAACCTCTTCAGTTTATTATTCTTCAGACATTTCACACATTTGTCAGCTCCTCGATTCCCTTATAACTTCCTCTTGCTTCCGCTCTTTAACCGTCCTGTGCCACGTAGTACACGTGGTGTTCTAGTGTTCAACCGGCTCTACTAGCGCATTAGAACAAACACCCTGTGCCGTGCCTCTTTTAGAATCCGTGGGTTTGCTCACTGGGGTTTTTTCACGGGCTTTATAAAGTGTGATCCTGCATAAACAGACACTTCTCTCAAATTCAATTCAGTTGGTTTTAGTACCACGTCGGCACCGGGGAGCGCCTGAGTTTCTGCTGTTGCTCAAAAGAGAAATGATGAAAACTGCTGTGCGTGTGTGTCTGTGTGTGTCTGTGTGTGTCTGTGTGTGTGCGTCGGCTGGGGGGGACACACGTCACTGTCTTCTCTTTGTAAGAAGAAGACGTTATTCCCTATTGAAACATTTGTTGAGTCAGACCCAGTGTGGCTCTGCTGTAACTCTCCATGTGTAAACGTCTTTGTTAAATCTTCTCCAAGTGGTATTTTTTGAAAATCTGGGAAGCGCTCCGGCTGCAGATCTCATATTCTGATGTTTCAGCTCAATTCGGGGAAATCATGACGATCTGAATCTGCATGGAAGCGTCATCAGACTGAACTCCAGATTATCTCCTGAATGCTCTGTTTGAGTGAGAGGCTCTGGACCTTCTCTGGAGTTTCTCCTGCCAGCGTTCCTGTTAAAACTCTAGAGAACTTCCAAGTGAGCTCGTGTGAGAACGTAGCACGAGATCTTCTTTTGGACTTGCAGCCAGTGAGTGGGCGTGTTGAAGACGCTTCTAACCTGAAATAAAATATCTCAGGCTTCAAAAACATGTGATCTCCAGAGCAGAACTAAGGGCAGACATGAATGTGACGAGTATCAGGGGTCAAAGTTCACTGCAAGTCGAACTCCACGTGAAGCCAGGCTGGGATTTGCTTCTCCACAGGAAGCCAATGTTTTAAGCCCCCCCCCCACCCCCCCTGCACAGATTGCAAGTGAGCGGGAGGCAAAGTTTCTCACGTCTGAAAATGGTTCGACCGTGTTTTCTTCAACTTGTCTCTACACGTCCATGCTCGTGTGTTTGATCCTCTGTTTTTCTAAACTCTCTCCTCTCCCCCCCCCCCCATCCAGGTGAGCCTGATGCACAACGGCTGGCCGGTGATCTCGGCGTTCGCGGGCGACCAGGACGTGACGCGCGAGGCGGCCAGCAACGGCGTGCTGATCCAGATGGAGAAGGGAGACCGGGCCTACCTCAAGCTGGAGAGGGGAAACCTCATGGGGGGATGGAAATACTCCACCTTCTCCGGCTTCCTGGTGTTTCCCATGTAGAGGAGACCGGAGAGGAAGAGGAGGAGGAGCGAGGGGTGGAGCCGAAGGAGGAGCTGGTTGGAAGATGGAAATTACGACGAAGGTGGGGAATGGAGAAAGAGAAAAAAACGGACGTGAATGAGACGGCCTTAAAGGAGGAGAAGAAGGAGGAGGAAGAAGAAAGAAGAGGAGGACGTGACAAGAGACTTCTGTTTGGGACGCTGCGGAGGGTGGAGGAGAGAGGACGGAGGGAGGTGTTAGATGTAAGAGCATGACACAGAATGATTAAACAAGGGTAACGCGAGAGGAGAATGGTGGAGCCACAGCTTCTTCACTTCCCCTCCTCCTCTCATCCATCCTGTCATTCATCCTTTTCCTCTGTTTTCTCTGTGGCTCGACTGCAGCTTTGGACAGCCGAAACTTTTTTTATTCTCCGCTGACAGACGCAAATTGATCATTTTATGTTCCAGAGTGTTTTAAAAGCCAGACTGTAACCCCCCCGTCCCCCCCCGTCCCCCCCGGGTCATCATTCAATCATTAATTCATCGATCTCCATCGATCGAGGCTTTGAAGAATGTTTCTCGCAGAACTGCTCCTGTCATCTTCCACTTACTTTACTCTTTGTTTTCATATCCTAGACGTAAATCGACCTGATTCTGGATCAGCCTCCATCACAAAGCCAAGCTAGAACATTTACCTCCGTGTCAGCTTTGTTTTATACTTCTATATAAACCGCTGTCTTTTCCTGATTCCTAGACAGTCAAGTGTCCCTCTCCCATTCTTCACTCCGCCCGCTAACTTCTTACATATAGTCCCGCTCCTGTCCCCTGCTGTCCTGTCAGTCTCGTCCCTTTTGTCTTGGACTCAGACGTCTCGGCTCCGAACAGCAGCCGGCAGTAATGGTAAATATTTGCTTGCCAGCTGCGAGCATCAAACACGACTTCAGATCTAAGAATAGTCGACCGCGGCGTCCAGCTGTGACTCACAGAAAACACTTAGTGAACGAAACAACAGCTGACGTCTTTTCAGTCTTTGATGAAAAACCAGTATATGAAAATTTAAATGCATGTGCAACTAAAAGATAAAATATAAATCAAGTAGAGTTTCCCTGAGTTTTCTACAAACAATCTCTTTCTAAACTGACGCCTCCCAGACGAGGAAACATTCACAGAGACATTTACCAAGAAGCCAAATGTTAATATTTAATGCATCCCCCCCCACGGCCGATTAACCTCCTGCAGGGTGAAATGTTAATACTCAACATGTTTTGACTGCTGAGTAGTTTTCAGCTCTGAACAGTCAATCCACTGTTTAAGAAAGTAATTATCAGATGAATCGATACAGAAGCTTGTTGCTCCTTTAACATTCCTGAACATGCAGAATCTCTACATATACAGAAGAGTTGATAACCAGAGGAATTTCAGATCCACACTTAAATATAGACGTATTAAATCCCCCCCCCCCCCCCCCCCCCACGACTCTCTTGTGACTGTATCTAATGAAACTAATATCAGTATTGACAGAAGTCGCACTCAGAGTATTGCTCTACTTTGCTACTTCAGTGTTTTTATCGTCTCTCTGGCAGCCGAACAAACGTTGGAATCGACCTCCATTCTGTCCGACCATCCCTTCTCCACACCTCCACCTCCCTCCCTCCCTCCATCCCTCCTCCACACCTCCACCTCCCTCCCTCTCTCCCTCCCTCCGTCTGTCTCTCCATCCCTGCTGCTGTGCTTCACAGCCACACCCCTCCTCTCTCCTCTCGACTATGCTGTTTACCCACAAGTGCAGATTTCTCTCTCTTCCTTTATTTATTTTTTTGTACGCCTGTGTTCCCCCTCTCCCAACCCACCCCCCCCCCACACACACACACACCACCCGGCCGCCTCTCCTTCCTCGTGTCTGTTCTTTATCTGCTGCTGTACTCGTTTGCCTCCCAGCACGGGTCCTTCCTCGCTTTTCTTCAACGTTGGACTTTTGGACACTGAAACCAACTTACAACCACAAACTCTATTATATATATAAATATATAAATACATAAATTTACACAGTATATGGATATATACATATATCGAAAAATCTAAGCCACTGTTTCTATTCTACTGGTATTATGATGATAATAATGATAACACTAATACTGGGAAAACCGAATCTGGTTGATGACTATAATATCTGTACTTCCGTACTTCAGTGTTATATAAAAGAAAAAATATTCTACGAGAAACTTACTAGTGATTGTGTTGAAAATCTGAGGCTGCCGCTCTTCTGATTAAAAACATGCTTCTTGTTTTTGTTTTGGGTCAAACCAAGTTGTGGCTAAAAAGCTGAATCTACTACTTCTATAGAAAACCCTGCAGTTAAAGAGGACTTTTATTTGTTTATTATATCATAACTATGATTATTATGAATATTATTATGAATATCTTGACTGTAAATTACATGTGAATATTTAGACGATGATGATATGCTTTGATTTCTCAATCAATCAAATCAATTTATCTACTGTTCTTTCTTATTTCTTTGCTCTGATGAAATCAATAAAATTTAAATGGGACTTTTATTTTTCTTAAACCTACTTTAAGCCTGGCCTGGCTCCTTCTTTTTGTCGAAGCTGGCACAACTTCTGAAAGAGACACACACACACACACTGCGCCAGGTGTGTTCAAGTGTGTAACGGTGGTCTGTGTTCACAGCATGTGTGTGTCTGTGTGTGAGTGTGTGTGTGAGGTCTCAAGATCATTTACTCTTTTCGCTCAGTCTCTTCTTCTCTCTATCGTTTTAATCGTCTCTCTCTTACCTTCTTTATTCTTTCTGTTGTCTCTCCATCTTTGATTTTGTTTCTTTTTCTTCTTTACTTCCTCCGTCCTTCTTCCTCTTTACTTTTCTCCCTCACCCTCCTCCTCCTCCTCTTCCTCGTCCTCCTCCTGTTTCTCCACTCTGTTGGTTTTTAAGGTTTTGTGGTTTGTTTCTCTCCCAGACTGTAATGAGCTCCAGGGGGAAAATTAGCGCTGGAATAACAAGCAAACATCAACAGCATCTCCTCTCTTCCTCCTCCTCTTCTTCTCCTCCCGCTTCATCTGACTTCATTTCTTCTTTGTGTCTTGCTTTCCCGCCACTTGTTTCTCCTTCCTGTCTTTCTTCTTTAACAGATTATTCTCTCTGCCTCTGCTCCTGTGTCTCTTCTCCTAACACTCCCAGCTGAGTTTGTCTTTGTCCTGAGATGAAAAGTCCATGTTAGTTTTTTTTATGAAACACACACACACACGTATACACATGTACTCACACACACACACACACAAACACAAAGGCACCATCTTTTAACCTGACATGGATACAAACCTACAGTAAAGATCATGATTACAAATGCAAAGAATTCTTTATTGGTGGAGAAGTTGGGTCTCATTAACTTTCTTCTTAGGTACTGCAAGTTTTGAGAATCAGCATCTGTGATTGGTCGGGGGTCAAATCCGTAGACTTACTAAAATTGTTCGGTCTTTTTTATTTCAAGAAGTTCTGATCTTAAAGCAGGTGCTGAATAAGAAATGTTTATAGTATATATAGAACATATATTTGTATTTATAAGGTTAGAGAACGTGTCTTTGTATGTGTTAGTGGTGACATATTTGTTGTGTATGTGTGTATATGATGAATTGTGTGTGTATAAGTGGTATGAAATGTGTGTTTGTGTGTGTGTGTGCGTGTTCTCGTAGCAGTGGGTCCGTCCAGAGGCCTTGTCCTCCAGCAGTAATTTGATTGTGGCAGAGTGAGAGAGACATAATTGTCTGCAGCAGGTCACAGCAGAGCAAACAAAGTGTGTGTTTGTGTGTGTGTGTGTGTGTGTGTGTGTGTGTGTGTGTGTGTGAGTGTGAGTGTGAGTGTGTGTATGAGGAGTGTGTGTACTCTCCTGTGCCCTCTCCCCCAGTGTCTGGACCGTTATCCTCCTCCTCTCTTCTCCTCATCTCATATATTCTATATCTCCTCTTCCTCTCCTCCTCTCTTCTTCCTCTCATATATTCTTTATCTCCTCCTCCTCTTCCTCTTCCTTTTCTCCTCTCCTCCTCCTCATCTCTTATATTCTAAATCTCCTCTCCTCTTCCTCTCCTCCTCTCATATATTCTATATCTCCTCTCATTCCCTCTACCCTCCTCTTCCCCTCCTCTCCTCTTCCTATCCTCCTCTCCTCTCCTCTCCTCTCCTCTCCTCTCCTCTCCTCTCCTCTCCTCTCCTCTCCTCTCCTCTCCTCTCCTCTCAATGTCAAGAGAAAGCTGACAGTTGGGTCTGAGGCAGCATTATATTTTCAGCTCTATGAAAATGAGCACAAACACATACACATAAACACACAAACATAAACACACACACACACACACACACTCTCTCTATAGGTTCCTGCTGCCAAACACTCTTTTGCCCTCGTGCCCTCTCTCTGCAGCCAGATGGGCATGAAGGCAGAAAGACTCCGGACCAGCCGAGAGACAGACTGACATCTAGACAAGTGAAAAGAACACCCGGTGACCTTTGACCTCTACCCAAACTGACCCGCTCCCCAGGTCACACACTCACTCAGTCAAATGCAGACACATGCCTGCCAACACACTCTCTCAGATGATGTGACACCTCCTCCCCATGGCGCCGCAGCCCCCCCCCCCCCCCCCCCTTCAGTCCCTGTCACTCAAACCACACATGCAAACAAAAAGCCAGAGAAGTAAAAGTACATTTTCTTACTTTTGCAGTTTGGGGTTGAATTGTATTTACTGTGTGTATCTCCATGTGAAGTTAAAGACCTGCAGCTGACCATAACTGAGTTTAAATATTGAAGAAAGTAATTATATTCATATTAATAATTAATAATTGTCTATTGTTGACATTGAAGCCTGATGTACTGTAACTACCTCCCCCCTGTGGGACTCTTGGAGGAGGTGCACACACACACACATGTCCGAGTGAGATGCTCCAGACGTCCTCCGGAGCTCTCCCTGTCGGCCCTCTGGTCAAACGGATGCAGAATGTCTGAGTGAGCTCATGTGAGAGGACGAGAAGAGAACGTCTGAGAATTCCCAGCGAGCGAGTGGACGTGTTGATGACAGACGAAAAACTGGAAGAAGTTAATACAAATATCCAAAGATGAAAAAGAGGTGTCACACATGTAGATGTAAACCTGCTGCTGTGTTGTTCCCACGTGAAACTCCACAAGGTGTCTGGACATGTTTGTCTTTTGTCGTCCATTGCCTCCGATGTCGTCTTCTTTCATCACTGCAGCTGACTAGACTAGAAATGTCAAACTATTTGCTGATTCAGAGTCTGAACAGATTCTAATGTGATCCAACAATACATAATTAAGTGGTGATTAATTATATATCTTGCACATTGATATAATAGATGTAGCCCTTTAGATTCGGCATACCTAATCCATCATGCCCTACTTAATCCAGATAGGAAAAGTCCTGGTTGAAAAATACTTTTATTAAATTATTGAACTAATACGACTGAAGGTTTTAGACTTCTATGTGGGAGCTGGAACGACAACGATGTTGGTATAAAAACTCAGTGATGGGGATAAACATCTTAAATCATTGTATGAATGTAATTAATCTCAAAAACCATGAATCACATCTGCTTCAAAAAGTGTGTTGCTGGGGGCCCAAGGACATGCAGTGGTAAATTTTGATATATTTGGACTTGCAAACATTAAATATTAATACATTTAAAACCAGCATGGTCCCATAGTACACAAACATCCACCAAGGCCCAACATTCATCAAGATCAACTGGTTATTTAATTGAGAATTAGTGAAAGCGTTTCCAAAAAATCCCATTCTGGCAATATTGAAGAAAATGACAAAAAGCCTTTTCACAGATTCATGCTAAAATGTAATTGGTTCTTTTTTGACTCATGTCTCATCCTTCCACCAGATTTAGTGGAAATCAGTTTTTTTGTGTAATCCTGATGACAAAAAAAGAAAATCAACCAACAAATGAGGCGAACACACAACCTGCTTGGTGACGCCGTAGAGCAGCAAACAGGGATCTGTAGAAACAGGGGCTCGGACTCACCATCGGAATCATCCTCAGCTGGTTCTTCGTTTCACTTTGAACAGACGAGCGACCGGCTCTGCAGACTGAGTTCTCTTTGTCCTCAGTCGGGCTTCACTCCACGAGGTTCAACTACTCCAGGTCACTTTTGCAGCAACCAGCTTCACCACAGGTCGAAGGAAAGGCCGCTTCCAAACAGACGCACTTAAAAACAGGCGCTGCACAAGTTTAACCCAAATCAAACAAAATTTGAATTTACCGCAAACACTCGTAGGAATAAAATGCATCACCTTGTTTCGAGTAGCCTGAAGTGTCCTCCTGCTTCAGGCCTGATTAACATGCCGATGCAAATCCGGAGTTAAGTAGTTTAATATCAAATTTTCACTCAGGTTTTGGATTTTTGTAGCTGGTGAGATCAGAAACCTTCACGCTGAGTCAGATGCATCGCAGTATTCTGTTCCTTCTGAATATTCTAAGTAGCAGATAAAACAGAGATGAGTCGTGAGAATGATTTTGAGGTCGTCTCACTTCTTGAAAAATGAAAACCCTTAAAAGGCGTGACACAACAAATCCGACCTGTAGAGAAAACTTGAATGACAGGTGAAAGTTTTGGGTTCAGTGTGTCGAGGTAATTGATAACCGAAGCAAACACGTGTTTCCTGCTTCTGTGACGCACCAGTGCTGCAGCAGGTTGTTTCCCAACATGAATACAGAAGAGTGACTTCTCAACTGGGGGAGTCGATATGAGAAATTCATCCCCTTGATACAGTTGGTGTTTTTACGTTTTAGTGTTTTTCACAATGGTGACGTGGTAATTCCAGCCTCAGGCTCTCTGACAAAACGCTACAGAGTAAATCAGTGTGAAAAGGGAAAAATAAAAATCGGTGCCACGGCTCAACGCAGCCCATGTAAAAACAATGTACGCCAGGATCCCTTAAAATGTTAGCAGCCGCAGTAAAGCTTAGAGCTGCTGACATAAATAAACATATCCCCGTCGGCTGCAGGGGATAAAATTTTAAGTACGCTTTTGAAAACCCTTATGATGAAATATAGATCTTAGCCTTCCACTGATAATGACACTAATTCCAAAGATTTTAAGGATATTTGTGAACCAGTCTAGACTGGTGATTTAGTAAAATGGGGGGGGGGGGGGGGTTTACCCAATGAAACTCAAAGCCATTCGGTTCAGTTCTGCTGCAGCAGAGGTGAAGAATAACGGTTTGTGATAAAAGTGGCGGCGGGAAAAAATAAGAAAGCTTAAATATGCACTGACCTGAATAAATATCTGATTAGCTATTTTTGACAACTCCTATCTCATGCACTGGGGTTTGACACCATTACATTTACTTCATTAACCACCATCTTTACCGGGGTGGAGGGGTTTCTGTGTCCTGGTGGTCCTGGGAGCGGTGCTGTTGGGGGTCACAGCCCCTGACAGGGTCTCCCAGAGTGAACTGGTCCCAGGAGAGAGACCAGACCAAGGACAATGCAAACAGATCTGAGGACTGGGTCTTTCTGGGGATGCATCAGGCTGCAGTCAGACCTCAGGAGTCGGTTTGGCAGATTCTATAAAGACTCAAGGGGCAGTCCGCCTGTGGGGTCACCACCTGCAGGGAAAGGAATCAGGGTTGGTAAATGTTAAATGGTTTGTAGTAATATATTCCTTTAGTCTTGATGAGCAGTCAAATGCTTCCCAGCCCAGTTTTTTGCCAGTAGCAGCTCTTTCTCTATGAGAACGTTAAATCCATCAAGGGCAATTTGGAGTTCAGTATCTTGCCCAAGGACACTTCAGTATGTGGAATGGGAAAGACTGGGATCGATGGAGTGGGAGTTTGTCTGGGAGGTGGAGTGGAACCAGCAACATATAGCTTGACTATATAAATTGGCTATAGGATCAGAAATATCCCCAAAACAACCATCGGGCCCATCTTTTCTCAAGCTGGTCTCTTTCCAGATTTTCCCGATTTTGGCCCAAGGTCGACTTCGTATCTGGAACATAACGTCTTCATCTACTGGTGTACAATGAAAGATGAAGACGTTTGAACCCACCCAAGGCGTGAAGCTTATAAAGTGGCAGAGTGGAGAGAGACAATCAATCCACATGCACGTCCATGACCAACCACAGCTCTCCTAAATATGAACGACACTGTACACGACTTCTGGAACATTTTGGAAAAGGCGTCGTCCTTGATAGAAATGCATGAGGTCTCCGAGGTGATGAAAATAAATGTTGTCCAGTTAATATTAATTGCATCTTTATCTCTCTAATGGTCAGAAAATGGGTACGACTGTGTCACTGAGTCCAAAAAGGGCCGAGGTGTGCCAGAACAAAAACAAGTCCTCAGACCGAGAACAGACCTGAGAGCTGCAGTGATGGAGGGAAGAGACGAGAGGGAAGTGGAAGTTGAGAGAGAACGAACTACAGCAGGAGAGGCTGGTTGATGAGAGGAGGGGAGAGGAAATGAGAGTAGAGAAGAAGAGTGGAGTGTAGCAGAGGGCTGCAGTGAGAGCCTCTCACACCAGACTAATGTGTTTTGTGGCATCCAGCAGGTGTGATGCTTGGACAGACGCCTGGACTGGCCAGGTGACTCGGGGCAAGGGAGAGAGAGAGAGAGAGATTCACCAGCTCTGTTGATGTCTATTGGAATTGTACAACGTTAGGCCAATTACATAGCTTCATATTTTAGACACGTGAATACATCTTATATTGGTTTTACAGTTACGTAAAATTAGGAGTTACTAAGGGCAGCCTGTGTTTCCAGAGTAAAAGTCGTATTTACTGTCGGTATAAACAACATTAACGCATGTTTATTAATTTATTATATTGGCACGACCCCTTTACCAAAGCAGGCTAAGTGAGAGATGAGGTCGAAATTTCCTGCATGCGCTGGAAGAGGTTGACCAATAACAACAGAGTGGACCAGCTGGCCAATCAGAGCAGACTGGAGTTCATCAGGAGGGGGGGCCTTAAGAGACAGGAGCTGAAACCAAGTGTTTCAGACAGAGGCTGAAAAGAGGAGCTGCAGCAATGGACAGTTTGAGGAAAGTTATGTTTTCTGAACATTAGAGCCTGTAAACATTTTCAAGCAATGACAGTAATTATAAATATGTATATCATTGCTGTTCTCCCTAGGATAATTGCTGCCTCTACGCAAAACACGCACAATACAAACAATAGAAAGGACACACGTGCAAAGCATTAGCTACAAATACAAATTGCTTGGTTTGTCCCTGAGAGCCTGATCAATCAATCTGCTGGTTCTGTCTGTCCTTCATACATCTCAGGGTTTGAGAAATTGGTTATCTGAGAGATCTTCTGCAGAAATGTACACACTGTATATGAAGCCTTAGGGTCAATGCAAGCATCTCCATTTTGCTCATTACTCACAAACCCTCTGTCTGTACAACGACAGCGTAAGTACAATTGTGTAACTACACCCTCTGATGAGTAACTAGGACAACATTGTACCACAGGAAGCAGGGAGGAGAGCAGTGATGAAGGGAGACAGACTCTGGGTCAGAGGTTCAACCTGCAGAAACATCATGATCCAAAACATGAGAGGAAGAAGAACCAGACTCCAGACTAAAATCTGCACAGTGGGTTGAGCCAAAACACACAAGGCTGTGGATCCTTCTATTCTATTCAATTTCACAAACACAGAGACATTGAATTAAGTAAATTCAATGTGCCCCCCCCCCCCCCCACACCTCTCCTGGACTGGGTTGGCGTGGGCGGTAAACACCGGCTCTTACTTTTGTGAGCTTCCCCGAAACTTGGCAGAATGTGAAAGCCAGTACGGGATTCACCCAGCGAGCATCTGTCACTGGAACCGATGGGCTGTGGGCCGAGCGGTTGCTCCTTAAAGGGCACGCTGTAGTCTCTACTGAATGTTTGAATCTAAATCAAGAGGTGATTTCACAGGGAACACCGAGCTGGGGGATTTATGTGTTTCCTGAAAATTCAAAGATGAATTCATAGGATCCGGCAGCCCCCCCCCCCCCCCCCCCCCCCACTGAGCTCATGAACATGTCAAGTCCTTCACTGACATGGGAACAATGTTTGCACACACAACAATCACAATAAAACAAAATCCCTGTGATGCAGTCGTTTTCAGATTTGCTTTCTTCTGGGGCTTTGCTGCTGAGACAGATGAAAAAGGAGAAGAATAAAACCGAGGCCGAGGTGGAAGCAGGAAGAGGAGGGAGGGGAGGAAGATGAAGATGCATGTTGTTACTTCCCACTGTCAGAGCCGTCTCGTGCACATATCTGGCCCTGAAAGTTCTGCAGCAGAAGGTCCAGCTGGGCGGCGGGTTAGTCGGCGGACATGGAACTGTGTGTTTGGAGCCTGAGAGAGGAAAGAGAAGAGAGGAAAGAGAAGAGAGGAAAGAGAAGAGAGGAAAGAGAAGAGAGGAAAGAGAAGAGAGCGGTGAGGAGACAAAAGGAGTAAGACACAGAAACCACACGAGGGAAAAGGTGAAACGTTTAACACAACGGAGAGCAGAGAAGAGAGAGACGCCATATGGCATGTCTTCAGGATCGGGGGGGGGGGGGGGGGGGTGACTGGATCCAGTGGGTGACCACTACAACAGAATCCACTCAGGCCCGGACCAGTCGCTTCATATCCGACACGAATAAGAAACTAAATCCTGGGAGTGAAACCTGTTTCCTCTGTGGAGCCGAAGAGGAGTCCTCATTATTCCTCTCAACCCACTCGTCCTCTTTCTGCTCTCCCTCTCTGCTCCTCACATTTTCTCAATTACACTCTCTCCTCTCTCATTTCCTTCATCCACACTTTTAGCTTTTTCTTTCCTGTCACCATTTTTCTCACTTTATTAACAGTCTACGATAAAAACGGGCGATGAGACAGATCCGCAAAAGTGAAGCCAAATCGTATTGATCGCCCCCTGGTGGCAGACATTTTTCTCTCAGAGATTCTTTTTTGTCTATTTATGTAAATTCTCCTTGGACGGCCACCTCAGTGTGTTTGTGTTCACTTTATTAATCTCTGTTTTCACTTTGCTCAACCTAGTGTTAACTTACAAAATAACAATAATATTACAGTGAAATATCAAACTTTATAAATTAGCACCTTTAAAACATGATTGACAGGATCTCAAACTCCAGACTATGATCGCTGCAAAGATTCTGGCTCCACGCAAGATGGTGGCACCTGTATCCATTGGCTTCACTACTGTACAACGTGGTGGGGGGGGGGGGGGGGGGGGGGGCTCGTTCTTTTGAAAGGAAGAATTTAAATGACACAGTGAATAAAAAAACGAATTGTTTGAAATCGCTGGTCAAAAGAAATTCAGCAAATCCAAGAAACAAATGGATTTGACACACGAGTCGAGGACCAGGTGTCAACACATGACAGCACATGGTCGTCTGAGCCACTCAGATCTTAGCCTTCAGAATGACTGTATGTATTTGTGTGTGTGTGTGTTTGTGTGTGTGTGTCTGTGTGTGTCCACTTGGTATTTTCAAATTTCCTCCCGTAACTGCTGATCCATGAATAGTCCGGCTCGCTGCCTCGCCACATGTCCTGTCATTGAGCGCCTAATTGGCAAAAAACATACACACTGTTGCTGTGCACACACAGAGAGATGAATAAGTATCCCTGCGCACGTGCACACGCATGTGCACTCGCAGACGCACACTTATTTTGATGTACAGCTTTTTGTGGCACAGTCACGCACACAAACAGAAACTAACAAACAAACACACACACACACATGGAAATCCAGCAAAAGGGAGAAGAAAACACAATTAGAGAAGAAAAATGTCAGGTCTACTTCACAGTGTGCCGACTTCTCAAGTGGCCCCCAACCCTCGCTGTGCCGGGAACGGGAATTAACAGGGCCGGTAAATAAGGAATGTGTTGGTGGGAGCGCTGCCCTCCAGTCACCGTGCCTCCGATTGAAGACGCTCTTAATCTGAAGTCTCCTGACACTTAGGGAAAAACTGCAGAGACAGAGCGTGATGGCTTTATTTGAAGTAACATTTGATCGCTCTGCCATGGAGGTGTTTAAAGCTGAGAGGAGGAGCGCTGACGGATGGATTACGAGCCTGTGTGTTTGTCTTTTCCTTTTGAAGATGCATCTTGATTTGTTGTTCCCTCAAATGGCAGCGTTTTATCTCGTCCAATTAGTCTGATGAATTGAAGCGGAGGAGAAAAAATGCATGTAAACAAATGTACCAGCAAAGTGATGATGTCGCCTGGACGTCCCGTAATCCATCTCATGCGTTAATGTCACGATAAACTGTTAAAGTCTATTTTCCCTTCATTAACAGCAGTTAGGAGGTCTTGGTGATAACGAGGGATGTTTCCGTTGATATTAAAGCTGAAAAACCATCGGCGAGGAAGAGAATCGGATAAATAAATAAATAAATAACCTGCGAGCCGAGGAAGTCGTGGTTTCTCACCAGCGCCCATTTTACGCCGAGCTGCTTCCTCTCCCCCTCTCCCTGTGTGACGGACTATCATCGGCAATTTTACAGTAAATTACTCCCTAAACAAGCTCGACGGAGACAAGCCCGGCAGGCTGGCACCCGGCGCTCGCGTGTAAACATGATTATATCTGGAAGTGGCTTCACATTTTCCAGCACATAGTGACAGCCAATTAGGGCCTGCGTTAGTGCGCCTAATTCCTCACATGCAGTGTGGCGAGGAGGAGCGACGGGCTCGGATGGAGAAGAAGAGGAAGAAGAGGAAGAAGAGGAAGAAGAAAAGACGAGATTGATGGAAAGAGAGAGGAGCAATTACAGAGAATTAAAAACAGGCACAGCACCAGAGATTGGGTTGTAATGACTGTGTGTGAGACACAGTGTGAGGGTGTGTATGAACACTATAATTCAGTTACACCGACACATCAAAGTCTATCAGGTGTCAATAGAATCCTGGTCAGAGGAGAAGAGGGAGGAATAAACGAATCAGCTCTTCTGCTGACGAGAGGTGAGGAGCCTCCGAACATTGCTCTTGTCACAAAGTCGTCTGCGAGAGCATCTGCCGGAAACCATTAGGCTGCGTCCTGCCCAGCTGACGGTGCTGAGCGGGGGGGGGGGGGGGGGGGGGGGGGCACCCTCTAATTGTTCACAGGGAGGATCTCTGTGTTCTGCCGGCTCGCCGTCTCACCGACCACGGGGCGATCGGGATGATAATTGGAGACGCTCAATTAGTTTGTCAGCCTCTCCCTCCCTATCTCCCTCCGTCGCCATGAACCCAAAAGGCCCATTGCACATGGATCCCCGGGCGGTGCTGGGTAACAAGGCGGCGACCGGCTCTTTAATGAACTGTCTCGTGCCACTGGCTGGAAAACGCTCCTCTTCTGACTCTGATAATTCAATGAGTCCGGATCAGATTGAGAGGAGGGAGGTTTCACAGCCGTTTGCACCAGTCGTTTAATTCAGCCGCTCCGTGGTGAGCTCCAGGCGGAAGGCGGGGCCGGGAGGGAAGATGGCGTCTGCCTCTCAGGGTGATGTTACCGGAGGGGGTCCCCCTCTGGCTGAGTGAGAGACTCCAGGCTCTTTCACTAAACAGTCAGTGCTGGTTTTTCCCATGTTTGTTGATGATACTGCTCAAAGAACAAGTCACAGATTAAAGCTGCAAATTTGTACAATGTAGTGGTACACAGACAATTCAGCTTGTTTCCTTATCTGGTGTGTTGGGCGTGTTTAGCAGGAGGCATCGGGGGGGTCAGGAGAAGGAGGGCTAGCACCTTGTTAGTATTAAATCAATTCCTCCAACAGAAGACTCCAGGCAATGGGAATAAATTTGAACAAGTTGCCTGTTGGGTGTTTTGGGATGTTTGAGGTTTGTGCGGTCACATTGAACAAACACACAGAGGATTGATGATTACCATCAGCTCAAACTGTAACTCACCCCAAACAAGTTCCAGACTACACGTTATTATTAGACCTGTAAAGCTCGGCCGTCACTCCGGGTGGTTCCGTCCTCCGTGTCTTCCTCCCTCCCGGAGCAGCTGGTTTTTAATCTTGTTGAGGAAACGCTGCACGTGTGTAATTCTCATAATTCCCATGTTAAACAGAAGATAATCACACGGGCACTGAAAGGAAATTCAGATCGACCTCGGGAAAATGAGAGGAAAGGGGGGGGGAGGGGGGGAATGACCCCACGCAGGTTATTGCTTTTTGGTTGAGCGTGCGTCAACAGATCTTGAATTGAATGCATTCCCACAGCGGTGCCTGGCTCACCGGCCCTCGGGGGAAATAACGGCGTGCAGCCATTAGGGGATTATGGACGAGTAAGGAAAGAAAAGGTGTGAGACATATACACTGTAAGAGTGGATGAGCGGGGGGGGGGGGGGGGGGGGGGTGTATGTGTGTGTGTGTGTGTGAGGGGGGGGGGGGGGCTTATCGATGAAGTACTCTGCTCATGATTTATGACTTGAATGACAGAACTGATCTGAGTCTCAATATAAAGCGAAAACTTTTCACGTCAACCGACAACACGTGAGTGGACACGTTTTAGGGAAGTGTGTATTAAACCAAAAATACAATTTGTATGCATTAAATGTAAGAATAAGTTCAAGGTGCCGTGGTGTTACCCAAAGAAAAGGATTTCATATGCTCTCACTCTTTGTCCCTGCATTCACATGGAGGAGGCGTGGCTTATGACCTGTACTGCTGACAGCCACCAGTGGGCGATCTATAGAATTTAGCTTCATTTTTAAGGACGGTTTAATGTCACAGGGTTTCTTCTTTCTTAATGTTTCTAACAAAATACCCAACGTAGCTGTTTCCACCCACAGTGAGCCACAGATGTTTGTGTACAACTTGTGTGTACATTGATGTGTGTGTTATTATTATATCATTGAACATGTGCATGTGACAGTAAAGCAGACACACATGCCTTATTAGTAAATAAACCTCTCTGTGAGTGGGCTTGTGTGTCTGGACTCAGATTTGTTTTTGATGCTAAAGCACTTTTATAATTGGCGGAGATAAGCAATACTCAACATCTCCTAAATATTCACTCATGCACACGTACACACACACGCAAACACACGCACACACACGCACACCATTACAATAACATGCAGCATTAGAATATTAGGTTTACAGCCCAGTCGTTTGTCATGGGGCTCTTTAGGGGCTGTAAAACTGTCTGAGTGTGTGGATTTGTCATCACCACAAAGGCCTGCTCCTTCTATTAGTCATGAAATATGGAGAGGCGAACGCAGCCGCTGATGAAGACGCGGCAGCGAGACGGAGGAGATAAAACCGTGCGCGTGTGGGAACTGGAAAAAAGTCACAAGCAGCTGCACTGATGCTAAGTCGTTCACTGAAGTTGTGCGTCGTCTTCGTGATGAACACGTGAGGAAGTGACAGCAGGAAGACAAAGTGTGAGGCGTGAGGTGTACCCTGTTCCTCCTCAGCTGCATTTCAAGTCATTCTCTCATGTGCATGAATGAGAGTGCGTGTGTGTGTCTGCGTGTTTGTGTGTGTGTGTGTGTGTGTGTGTGTGCGTCTGCGCTTTGTAGCGAGCAGTAATTTCCCATTTTCAATATCCTGTTCCCTTTCATTCCGTTCAGTTGTGTCCCCTTCAACTTCCCCACGCGGACGGACAGTGTTTCTATGAAGAAAGATGACGCCATTGAAGATGATGACAACTCCCGTCTGACATTTACTAACCTTTTGAGCTGAGATGGGGATGGAGGAGGGAAAGAGAAAAGGAGGAGAGGGGATGGACAGATGAGAGAGAGGGGAAGAGGGGGGATGGGGGCATTCCTGCTTTCGATTCCTTTTATTGTTCTCAGCGCTGCACAAAAAGCTTTTGTTGCCATTTGCTTCGTTTTATTTCCAGGTGGATAGCGCACAGATTTGATTCCCGCAAAGTATGTGTGTGTGTGTGTTTGTGTGTGTGTGTGTGTGTGTGTATGAATGAGAAAGAGAGAGAAGGCTGGATTATAATATAAAATGCATCTGCACCTGGTTAAACCCATTTTTGGCCGATTCCTTCGATTACGAGAATAAGTGTCAGTAGAGCACAAACCTCATCCAGGGCCCAACGGCCGCCTTCAATTTAATGAAGCCGCAACACATGTCACACACTCATAGATATCAGCCTCCTAAATATAAGTCCTTAAAACATTTTTTATTCAACATTTCAGAATAATTTTCTAGGAAAATAGTGAAAATCTCAGAAAAACAAACCTATATTGCATTTATATTATTGCAAGGTAGAATATTGTGAGGTTCCGGCAGAGAGGTGGTCACTGCAGTCAGGTGAGGATGTGAACCTGGTGTATAGGAGGATTAGCACAGTAACAGAGCGGCACATGGTTATCGATAAATTATCGATAAAGAGCAAACTAGAGGTGAACTGTAACGTCTGTGCTCAGGATGTCCTCGGCCTGCCACCCTACAAGAGAATAAACAACTTTGAATGTTTCTAACACACGACGGAAGCGAAACTAAAAGCATATGAATATCAGGATGACAAAGAGACGCAGACAGAGATCCCAAGCTTTGTTATACATCATGTCCCCCCCCCCCCCCCCCCTCGTCTGAATGTTCCTCTCCTTTTCCCAAACGTCCTCCTGCTGCATGTGTTAAACTACAACCTCAGAAAACATGTGTCTGAAATCAGTTTGTCTTCCTCCTCTGGATTCCTCCTCTCCTCTTCTCACTGGTTATCAAACCAAACACGTTCTTTAATTAGTCACCGAACTCAAGTGCAAACGTGTGATTTCTATTCCCTTCTTCTTTTGGGAGCCGCTCTCTCCTCTCTCTTCCGTGACTCTGGATTTGATCCTGAAGAAGTGCACGCACCACTTCTGCGTCCGAGCCAATAACATAACAGCAAATAGCATAAGCTCCCCATCAATTCCCCGTGCGCTGCGAGGGCTTGTCCGAGTTAACAGCCATCACTGAGGATTCAAACAGGAGCACGGGGTCAAACAGGAGAGAAGGAGCGAAGAGGAGGAGGGGGGGAGCAAATAGAAGGTGAAGAGTAAATGAGCTTATATGAAGAGGGGAGAGGATTATGGATGAACTGCTGATGAATAATGATATGCTGCTGATATTCTAGGTTGTTCATAAATGAGTGTAGACATCACATACTAGTCAAAGTTACTGGAGGTCACCTGCAGCCTCAAACACACGCATGTTACATGTGACATGGTATAGTTTTCTATGACAGGGAACATGTTTCTCTCTCGTTTCGCCTCCTGTAATTAAACATGCACCTCAGGTGGATGGAGCTGTTCTTTCTTCAAGTGTATTTTTAATTAGATTTGAACTGAACCGTGTTTTGTGACGCAGTATTAGTACACACATCTATTCAGTCATATTAATTACACACACAGTACACACATAGAGGTACAAATCCCATGTTAAAGAGTGGGGTGTATGTTTAACTTCACAGGTGTAGAGCTTTAACATCACTACAGCTCAACATCTGTTCTCCAGTGTGTTAACTGCAGTAGACAGCAGGAGCATCGTCCTCTGACTCCATGTTGTTTCTGAAAATATGTATCAGTCTTTTTATCATTTCTTACTCCACAAAGGTTCCCGTCACCAGGGGGAGAGATTTAAATACGGACTGTAGGGACAGTAGAGACATGTCGTTCTGAAACTGTGGTAAGAATCATTATATAATCATTTCAAATGTCACAGCTCATGTTGACTAGACAGAGAAACTAGACAGGTTTGTTTTCTTAAACAATGTTTCCAGTCTGGGTGAAAATGCCTCCGACAGAGAATTAAGGTCTGTTTTGAATAAAGAGCTGCTTCAAACTTTCACCTTCTGTGATGTTTGTGTAATTAAATATTGACTATTTACTGTTTTTGGACATAATTGTTAGTAAAAGGTTTATAAATGACTTCAATGAAAAATAAATCAAATATATATATATGTATATATACATATTTTATGTAGGACATCACTGTACAGTACTATCCTTTATATGTTTGATATAAATGCTATTATGTTTCAAATCTTGTATTTCCTATAAAGGGGGGGGGGGGGGAGTGTTCTGATTTAAATTTCTACTATTTTACTTTCATTTAGAAAGCCCTTTATGCATATGCTTGAGTCCTGTATAAATAAAATAAATGATTGTTTCATTATTAATATTTACGTGTGATTTCTTTTGCCCCAATCATCAGAATGAAAGGACTCCAACTGAATGACAGTATTTAATGTTGTATGTAACAAAATCTGTTGCATCATTTAAATGTGTTATTATTATAAAATGATGACAAGGCCAGTGTTGGGCGAATCAACTAAAACCAAACCTTTGGCAGAGACGGACTCTTAAATGTGTGTATGTTCATGTGCACATATGAATTAGAATAAAAGTGAGGGCACCATGGCACTGTGACGTGGTAACAAAGACACTAATACAAAATACACAACTTAGTCAAATTTGGGTTTGGGTACATTGGGATCATCTGAGGGGTACGTACACTTTTGGTAAATAAGGACAAGAATTAAAAACATAAATATGAAATACTGAGAGATAGATAATGGTGAAATAATCATTCACATGGCAGCCGTGGATGTTAATACACGAAAAATGTAATCTGTTTAATTCTGTCACCCACACTGTCAAGGTTCCATAAGACATCTGCTCCTCTAAGCTGCTCACGTCATCAATGACTTCATCTATTGTTGCAGTCTGAGCCCAAGGATACTTAGTGATTTAAACTCATGCAGTAACAAATCATTTTTCTTATGAAGCCTGTAGATTAGAAACCTTGCTTGTCTGTGAGTGGGTGATGTAAGTGAAGTGGTCACGTCCATATCTGCCTCATATGAACAAGTGGAGTTGATCCTCACAGCAGACACGACTTGTTCTGTCCAAACGGCTGAATTCTCTCTTATTAACTACAGGAAAAAAGAAAAACCAACAGAAAAACAAGACCTTATTTGATCAAAGTAATGAATTCTGGGCACTGAATATAGCCTAAACCCTCCGAGAAACATTTATTATTTTTACATTTCAGAGAAAGCAATATTTTGTTGTGTGTTGGAAACAGAAACCCTCACTTTAGTGACTCGGGGTCGCGGTGCAGCCGATGATCTAGGGCTGCGGGGATTGGAGAAGACTGTTGTCCACTGATATTACTGTAGCTTTTCTTTGAGGCTTGTTCCTGCTGCACTGTTCATATCCTGGAGAAGAACAGTTCTTTGACTATAAGTATCCTAAGGATTTAACGAGCTTTAATAAATAAAATATGTAGCAGGTTGACTAAAACATCTGATGTGTTCTCAATGGCTGATTTGTGTATAAGCCCAAATCAGGCTCAAGTTAAGGCCTCGAATGCAAAAAGCAAATGTCGCAGGTCCATGTGAAGCCAAGCTGTGATTCACTTCACCACAGGAAGCAAATGTTTTTATTCAACTTCTCACTTGCTTCATGAAAGATGATTGACAGCTCTCTCCCGTTGGTGCATCCCATACAGAGCTGGAGCCAGGAGATGATTAGCCTAGCTTAGCATTACGACTGGACGCTTTTGGAGATGTGCTAGCTTGCCCAAAGTAAAAAAAGAAAAAGTAATAAAGTCTCTTTTTTCAGTAAACAGAAATGTGAAAATTTCAGTTTGTGTTTTTATGTAACTGAGGTGTCATCTGCATATAGGTTGATATGATACTGGGAATTACTTTAATTCCTTTGATCTTTCTGGTCCCTCACAATTGGCATCCTAACAACAGTGACTTCATTCATTCGTTTATTCAAAGTAGTGAGAAGTACAAACCTAAATATCTCTCCCCTTCTCTATAAGTCACAATTCATAATTATCTCATACTAAACCAGCTTCATTTATATCAAGCTACATTGAACAGTGCCCTATTTGATATTTGAATTATGCTACGCTAGGCTAATCCCCTCAGACTTACATTGACATGGACATAATGAAGGCATTGATTAGTCCTAATGTAATTTGACATCACTGATAGTTACACAGATTACGTCAAACTAATCCAGTCGTTTCAACACAATTCTTTCCGACATTGAAACTCCCCGGGATGAGCCATGAGGCGGTCGGGTCGTCTACCTCGAGTTGCGTGCCCACGTGCACGTTGACAACACTTGTTGACGGGACGGCATCGCTCATTCACACATAAACAACGCACACACAAGAACGAGAGAGACACTGAAACAATCTACGAACATGGTAAATGTTTAATTTACCAAAATGAGCTGTAGGTTTTTGACTGCATGTATTCTACCAGCGTAATACTTCAGTGGCTGTTTGTGTGTAGAAACAACAGATGCACCCGCACACACACACACACACACACACACACACACACACACACACACACACAACACATTGGGGATGTTGTGGCTATGCCTGAATGCAGCTCTTCAGTGTTACTGCTTTAATAATCAGTTTTAATGAGCATCACTTGCTGTTATTCCCTTCAGCAGGATTCTATTTCTCTCTCGCTGCGTCTGTCTGTCTCTGCGTTTCTTTCTCGCTCAACCCGCTTTTTCCTGCTTGTCACTCTCTCTCTCTCTCTCTCCCTCACACTCACACACACACACACACACAGACACACACACTCACGCTCTATATTTCCCTCCAACTATTCCCCTTCCCCCAGCTCCCTCTGTTCCCTTTAGTTTGAAGCTCAATTAATGCCCCGTTTCATATCTGTTATACTCAAACTCCCCTCGGGTCTTCACCCCACGCCCACACACACACACACACAAACACACACACACACACTGGGACCACACACTGAGATACTACGTCCTGTTTTGTTGGATCAAATTAATTTCAGTGTTCAGTGTGTGCACATTACTAATTCTTCCGGCACGTCACATGTAAGTGGTGAAACAAATGATCTTGACCTTTCCACCCATGGGTTTTAAGCTTCTCCAGCCTCAGCCTGATGTGAGCTCTCGATGTGCATGTGTGCGTCTTGTTGGTGTCACAGCTGGAAACCTCCTCGTCGTGTTGACACAAGCTACGTTACTGTCTCTGCCTGACAAACTGGTGGATCTCCCAGGGGACACGCAGCAGCAGCAATATGTCTTCTCTCTCTGTCACCTTCGACTTTCAAAACAACACACCGATAGGATTACGACTCACATTTACACTGATTAACAACATCTGCAAACTGTTTGTGAAGAAGCTCGAGGGGGGCCGGCCGATCTAATGAAGAAATATGTACGTAGCTGCTTTCATATTTTTAAGTTATGCTAAATGGAGATGGGCGCTGCCGGGGGAATCAACCTCTATTTATGTCCTTTGTGTAGTTGCACATCGTAGTTTCTGCAGCTGATATCTGACCCATGTGGGTATAATTTGAGCATCAGTAACAATTGGAACATATACTTGTACTACATTCCCAGAAAATACAGGCATTTCCTGAAGAGAGTATTTCTTTAAACTCTAAACGATGAGTTGATAATTGTGTGTCTTTGTTGTGCTAAATAATGACGTGTTATTCCCCAACAAAATAAATTGAACTATGTATGCATACTCAATAGCCGTCAGAATGCTGCAGGAAAACTGCAGTGGTTGTGTGTGTGTGTGTGTGTGTGTGTGTGTGTTTGTGTGTGTGTGTGTGTGTGTGTTTGTGTGTGTGTGTGTGTGTGTGTGTGTGTGTGTGCAGGATGGGGAAGATTTCCAGAGCGCTGTGAGAGTCCACATGCTTCACTCAGTGTGGAGACCTTAATTAAATCTTGTGCATAGCTCGTGCTCCTTCAAGACACACACACACACAAACACACACACGTCTATCTTGGTGTTCTGAACAACTTCTACATTCATGCTGCTCTTAACATCTGAGGTTTCAGAGCACAGATGGTGTCCTCCATCGAAGACACTGGTCAGGACACAAAGATCTGGGTTTTTAAAGGTTGGCTGATTATGTGGATTTCTGCTGAAACATGTAACTATTGTTCTATTATTTTTGGCAAAACATTGCATGAGCTTTCCTTCACAGAGACAGAGCACTCCAGCTCCACTCGCAAGCCTATAAGAGCCCTGGAAAAAAGTGAGATATATGCTGTTCACACATCTGCACATTGAATACAAGGCCACGCCGACCCATACGATTCACGAGTCTCAAACGGTGGCTCATGCAATCCCACCCTCCACAGCTTTGTTCACACTCTCAGCTAACACTCGAGCAAAGTTCGAGCACAAGCGGAAGTCAAAGGAAGTCACAGGCAGGTTCTAGTCGAGTGTGAGCACCGGGTTCTCAGTGGAAGCTTTTCTTGACGACTGGAAACAGCTGCAAAGGTAACAAGCACCTTCAAAGCTCATTAATTCAAATGTGACATGATTAACAACCAAAGTGTAAAAAATGTTCTTTTCAGATTATTCCTTTTGATACCGTTTTATTTTTTCTACATAATAAATGAACAAATATCATTATAATTACGACAAAATCATGTAATGCTGCAGCACTTGACGAGTGTCTATTGAAGGTCAGTCACGTCCGCAGGTCTGTAGTACGAGTAGTGCTCACACACTTGATATCTGAAGCTTGACCTGGTTCAGAGGAGCGTCTGTCACTCACACGTCTGCCACTCAGTCTGTCAGAGGTTTGTCGACACTACAAACTGAGGGAAAGTGTAATGAGTGGAATTATGCAGCTTCATTTGATTTGTAGCCGCCCGGCTCTTCATGAAGGTAACATCGTTGACCTTTGTGTGCTGCTGTTGATTTATTATCCACGTCCCCCGCGGCAGAAAATTACTGTACAAATGTTGAGAATAATTCATTTGTTATTGATGATAGAAGCCTGTGATGATAAAGTCAATAAATTCACAGCGTGTTTGTCTGTGTGCGCTTCTTAATCACTGTTACAGCTTGAAAGAGTTCGACCATCCTGACATTATGAAATGGATTAAACTTGAAAAACAAACAAAAAGGGACATTTTCAGAGCAGGAGCCCGTTCAGCACTTTGTGCAAACATCAAACTTAACGTGTGAAGTGACTGAAAGGCCATGGATCATCTTAAACTAATGGTGATAGTATATAATGTAAATATTGCACTGATTTAATTTGTTATAGTAAATCATTCCTATAAGCAGTGACGAGTTAAAGGACAAGCAGGGTGACCAGTTAAGGTCATATATAGATTAGAGACAATTACTTTTTATAATTATAATAACAGATTTCCAGGTTCACTTGAAACTGGATTCTGTCGCTTCTAGATGTGGCTGGTTTAGTTTTTCATGTCACTGCCGATAAACCTTTGGCTGTTATATTCGTGGCTGAATTTTAGTGGCTATATAAACTTTTTGACACAATTTGCGCCATTATTTAATTTTGTCATCTTTTTAAACAGGTCTATATTTTCGATGAAGATTCCTGGAAATAAGTGTCATAAATGAAGAGTGAATAAATATTTGCTTGGTTTAGACAGCAGTGGTTCTTTCAATGTTGAGGTATTGTAGCGATTGGTGATCTGGTTGTTCTGATTGGACGGTGACTGCAAAGGCTCATGGGAATGTTAGTTTATGGGGTTTATGTGTTTAAGTTAAGTTGTGTGTACTGGTAATGACTGTTGGGTTTAGTGTGTTTGATAGAGTCTCTATTCATATAATGTACATAAAGAAGTTATTGACATATGGAAAGAAAAATTCTGAACCATTTGATTTGTTTGGAAAATCTAATTATACTTGAAGGCAAATAAAGATTTAGATTGGTTTAAAGTTTTACTGGCATTTTTCTCTTGTTCAGATAATAAGAAGAGAGGATTGTGCAGCAGTAACATGTGGCTCCCTCTGTCATCTCTGATCTCAGGTCAGTGGAACTAAATGATTTCAGACTCAATGCTTTACTGACGCTTTAATACAACTTACATCAAAATACAATTCACAAGTTACAGTTGATTAACAGATTCAAAACAACTTATGAGATGGTTCGAATTAGTGTAAAACACCATCTGACTGATTTCTTAAGTGTGTGTGTGTGTGTGTGTGTGTGTGTGTGTGTGTGTGTGTGTGTGTGTGTGTGTTTGTGTGCGTGTGTGTGTGTGTGTGTGCGTGTGTGTGTGTGTGTGTGTGTATCACAGCAGGACAAAGCTGCTCTCCTTCCTTCACCTCCTCCTTCTTCTTTTTAGTCTCAGCAATCTTGGCACAGTTGGGAGCGACCTGTGGGCAGAGATTGACAGGTAGCTATAGTTTAACAAGTGTGTGTGTGTGTGTGTGACTGTCTGTCTGTGTGTGTGTGTGTGTGTGTGTGATAACATACACACTGCTACAGTTTCTCTCCACTTCCGCCTGCATTGCAGCACATAGCACCTTCTGTAAGTGTGTACAGTCCAATACTAAAGCAAGGCGAGGAAGACGAGGAGCACACCCCTCCTCCTTTTTACAGTGCAAACACAGGAAATCTGACTTGAACCCTGGATTAACATGGAAAGATATAAAACATGTGCTTGTAGCTGGTGTGTGTCACTGGAGGTGATTGGTCATCAGGGTGGAGGAACTTTCCAATGATCATGATGTCGAGCGTCTTGTCATGTGGGCGATGATGAAGGATGTCGACCTGCCGGGTAAAGGTCACCTCACATCCTGTCTCCGTCTGAAAGAGGGATTGATATTGATGGAAGTGAATTTACTGTCATGTCGTTGTGGAATTATTATTAAAACAATGTTGTACACGGGTCAAGAGAATAACTTAGTATACTTGGTATAAAGTCTCATTCACAATATTATATGAAAGATGTACTTAGCTCATCCACATGAAGAGTTTCCAGCAGGACGTGTTTCTGCCCTCGCACACGACAGAAGCTACAAACCTGATTGTCTTCTGTCTAAACTGTTAATTGGACCTTGGACTGAGATGATTGACAGTGAATTTGACAGTTTTCAAGTGTTTTTTCTTGGTATTTCCCTGTGAAGCAGCTGATTATGTGTCTGACATATGTAATCACATCTGGTTTTTATGTATATTAAGCAGAAAATATGTCAGGATGATGTAGACGTTGCAGACAAGCCACAGGAGGGATACAATAATGTCTTGTAAGTGTATTACTTTATTATTGCACTTATGTGGTGTTTGACATAATTTGTTAGGCACCATTTTGTCATAAATATCCAAACATGGAAGAGGGACACTGACAACTGTATTGTGGGGGAAGTTTGGATGGTAGATATCATGTTCAAACTCATGGAGGGACTTTGGATGGAAGAGCCTGAGCAGATGTTTTTCTACACCTGCTCAGACGTCTCACCACTCGGGCTCCTCGAGCTGGAGACACTGAAGCTCCCAGGAAGCAAAACAGGATCATTTGTTCTCTGCCTGTCCAAATGCAAATTATTTTTGGCAGAATTTGAGATTATTTTCAGAATCTCTGCAGTCAACATTGACGAATATTCAAACAAAATATTTATTTGGAATCCTGAGGGTAGCTGCTTGAAAAACAACCAACGAGAAATGGCTTAAACCACATTTCCCATCAGTAGAGGAATGGAACGATATAACATTTGTTTAATGGAGGGGATCATCTTCTCTATGAGGCTCCAGGAAACTCTCAATGAAGTAACTAGGTGGATGAAAACATCAGGAATGCTTCTGGACACTTGGACGACACCTGAGGAGCAGCGTGGAGGTATTTTGTGTGTTTTTTTCCGGTTGTTTTTGTACGTTTGAAGAAGTGGTCACCATTTACTTCAATTGTATTTGAAACTTCAGACACTTCAAAAGTGTTTTGTGGACTCAAGCGAATCACCCACTCCTCCATTGGCGTAGGGCTGAGTAGATAATGAGTGAATTTAGATTTTTGGCAGAACTATCCCTTTAACAAGAGTCAGCGTTGTGCAAGCACCTGCAACGAGACTCAATAGCACGTCCTTATTAAAACAAGCACAGAGGGAGCCAGGTTCATCCACCTGCTGGATTCAACAGATGCCTTCGACGTCTGTGTTCCTGTTCTGACTTTGATCATCGAGCCGAGCCGCTGATCACAGGGCGCCGTCTCACGACATGTAGCATCTCTCAGAAGACGTGTGGAGCGACAACCACCACAGGCACGTCTCCCATGTAAGAATTGGGAAAAGTGAACATTCGTCAAGCAGAGCACGGCCTTAATTTATCAGAAATCAGCGTCATATTTGTTGTGGCCACTAGGAGGCATCGCAACAAACTGTAAAGAACGTATTATTACCTCACAGCCACGCATATTCGTTTTTATACATCCAGCAGACATGAGTCATCTGCAGGAGAGATCAGCTTTCACACGACAGTTCAAATTCCTACGTTTTCAGAGTCTGGATAACAAACCCCAGGGAGCAGCAGCAGCGGCTTGTGTCACATTGTGGTGTTTGTTTGTTTGTCACGTACAGAAAATGTCCCACAACTATCACGGTCGTTTTTCATGTTTGATCATTCTGATATGAGACGAAAATGACGGAGAGACCTATCTTGGGAAGCCTTTGAAAATAACTGATGGATTGTATTTCTGTCTTCAGCTGCGGATGTAGATCAGGGCGTCGTCCACTAATCAGGAAGACTAACCTGTGGCCCAGATCTGTCAAACAGGAGCAGACTGAACAAGCGCCAACCTTCCAGGTGGGGTGTGGGCTGGATGATGTTGTTCTCTGGGCCTTTGCCTCCTCTACTAGTTATCTGAATGAGAAATGTAAGAATGAAGAGCTCTATTATCAAGTGATTTGACGAATTTAAAGCTGATGTGATTAAAACAGTCGCGGTGTCATTAAAACACAGACATGTCTCCTCTTACTTTAATCATTCACAACACAAATTGCACAAATTCAATTTGTCATTTCAGTAAAGTGCCGTCAGGAGTGGGAGTAACACAAAAATATAACAATAAAAGGAGGTGAGGAGAATTCTCAGAAATAATAAAAGAGGAGATGAAATGTGAATTTAAAGAATACAGTGATGAATCGTCAATTGATCCGATAAACTGTGTTTCTCTGTCGACCGTTCATCATTGAGAACACCGACCGATGTTTATCATTCTACAGGGAGTCGCTCAGAAAACATCTCTCTCTCCACTGTGAGGAGGTTTTTCATGATCAGGGAAAACTCCATCCATTTCCAAGGTGCCACTGACAAGGCTCCTCTACATCTCTACCTCCACCCACCCTCTCTATACACTCACTTCCTTCTCCTTTCCTTCACCAGCTGTCCGTCCTTCAACATGCTCCTCATTGTTCTCCACAACATCCTTGATTTCAAGTGATCCCTCCATCCTCCTCCTCATCTCTTCTTGTTTCACTTCCTCCTCCTCTACGTCACTCCTTCCTTTCTCCAAATGTTTGACCTTGACCTTGTGAAAATGTGAGACATCTCAATCTATTCCACTTTTCCTCCTGTGGCTCTTCACTTCTATTCTCCCTCCTTTTCCCTGTCCTCCATCTTTTCCATTCTATGTCCTGAACTCTGTGACACCCACCTCCCTCCGCTCATGTTCTCTCTCTTCTCTTACACCCCGTCCCTCCTCCTCCCCTCTGTCAGCCTCTACCTCCTTGCCTCCATCCCCCCCTTCCTCTCCTCCCTCTCTCCCCAAAGTGATGGAGTTGTGTTTATATAGGAAGTGACAGTGTAAAGAGCTGTATAAAGGGCACAGTGGCTTCCTCTATGACACCACCATATTACTTATCACACACACACACACACACACACACACACACACACACACACACACACACGCTGTATCCCTGGGCACTTTGCACCCTGGGACACCTAATAGAAGGAGTGAGGGATTCTTATTCATGTACGTGTTAACACCCCCCCCCCCCCGACTCAACCCCTCTCAAAAAATAAATGTGCATGCAAATACACCCCCCCTGCCCCGCCCACACACAAACACACTACCATAGAAATATATATATACAACACACACTCTGCGTTCATTCGGCTCTCTTACTGTTACTGCTGGACTTTTGCTGATGGGGCATGAAACTGAGGTGACTCATCAAAGTGTGAAGAAGTCGAGGAGTTCTGTGAAGAGCAGAGTTCATGAAACAACGTCTGTAGAGCATCAGACTGGTTTGAAGATATAAAGTAGATAGTTTGGTTTCATCATTGGACTGGGAAACATGAGTGACGGAGATCTGACCGACAGTTTCCATAAAACTTTCAAACTATCTAGCTTTGTCTGTTTCTCCCCATCGCCAGTTAAATCAACAAGTTCCTTGTCTGTACCTGTCTGTACTTCTTTTTGTACTTGACGAGAGCACGAATAAGCGTAACACCAGTAAACTCCCTCCTCTATAGTATATTCATATCTATATATTTTTATATATTTATCTTAAAGTTATTATATCATACAATACATGTTAATACTGTTCTACTTCAGATATATTACTTCTTGCTCATAGTTCTTATGTCATACAAACTGTTAATACTGTATTATTCCATATATATTTGCTACTGTACATATCTTATTTATTTACATTTCATATACGCACAATATTCTGCACTTTAACTCCTTTTTTTGCACTTCTGTTTAGACGCTAAACTGCATTTCGTTGTATAAGTACTTGTACTGTGTAATGACAATAAAGTTGAATCTAATCTAATCTAATCCTCCAAGTAACTCACATGTTGGTGTTCAGGTCGCGGTCAACACGGGTGTCATGGTACGAGTTTAGTTTCTTCGACTCCGACTGGTGACTGAAAGATCTGCAGACACGGGGGATCGAACCAGCTTTTCATTTTCCTCTCAGTTTACTCAAAACACAAAGTGAACTAACAGTGATGAGGTCAGAAATACACAGAGAGATTCAACAGCCCTCCGGCTTCTGTGGGTCAGACTTTGACTGACAGAATCCTATCAGATCATTCGACTTTGATTCTCGGCGAATACACAAACACACACACACACACACACTCACACACAACATGACTGACAGCAGTGGCGTCGTAAAGCCTTCTTAAATGCGATAGGTCACAGATTCCACCCACTCTGCTTCCAGCTGTGTGTGTGTGAGCAGGGGAAGAGCTTTCTGTGCTATATGCTCATTGTTGTATTTATAGAGTTCCATATTTCTCACCTCTCGTCTTCTCTCTGCTAATTTCCTGAGTTCTGCTCGTCTAATTTGTGTTTTTAATGAATTTAAACTTGTAAATTGTTTCTGTTTACATTATGTGTGTGTGTGTGTGTGTGTGTGTGTGTGTGTGTGTGTGTGTGTGTGTGTGTGTGTGTGTGCTTTGTATTCTCCCTCCGTTTTCCTGTCAGTCAGTCTCAGAGTGAGTGAAGCATGTTTGTCAGTTGTCAAACCAGACACACACACACACGCACACACAAACACAGAAGAATTAGATGGGTCTGATACGCATGCATGCACACACACACACGCACACACACAGTATAGATGCCTCACTGAAACAACCCCCCTCATACAGTTAGTTACGTCCAGTACAAACACACATGGTTGATGTTACAGTCGCTCACATCCTGCTCCACCCCTCCACCTGCTCCCCTGGTGGCGGCTTGTCGAACACGCTAATGGAAGAAGCTCCTCAGAAAAGACGAAGATCGTCTTTTCCATTCCTTCTGTCAGCTACGTTTAATCCAACGCCGCGTGTCTTTCAGGCGCAGATACTTTTAGCATTCAGGCGTCCGCCGGGAATGTGATGCATGGCTGCGATCTTCACAAGTGGCTTCTTCACCAAATTGACTTTTAAAACTCGACGAGAGTGAAGATATTTTGTTTATGATTTTCTCAGGTTCGAAGTCTATCCGTCTTTATTCGTAAGAAATGTGAAAAGCACGCTCGCCCCCCCGTGTATTAGGACTGATTGGATTATTTCTGAAGATTGGCTCAGCCAAAGTAAAACAGCTTCTCGCTTTGTTTTTGTACATTTTTGATTCCTCGATCTCTCACTTTCTTTCTTTCTATTTTCTCCCTCCACATCTCCGTCGGTCTTCCTCTCTTCCTTCTTCACACAAGTAATGGATATGGAGTTGTGCGGCTGGTGTGTGACTTTGTTTATGTGTGAACGATCGTATACAGGTATTTCTGTCATTGTGTGTTATGGGAAACAGAGTCTAATGTGTTTATAATTGACTTCAGCCCCAGCAGACTGGCTCAGTGGGCAACAGATGCCACAGTCGCTGCTTCCACCGGCTTTGTGTGTGTCTGTGTGTGTGTTTGTGTAATTGTGTGTGTCTGTGAGTGTGTTTGTCTGTGTGTGAATCCCTGACTATGTCTAATAACTGCGCATAAGGATGTGTGTCGGTCTCCATCATTGTGTCGCTATATTTACACGTGTGTCTGTGTGTGTGTGATTTCTCACCTGCGTGTGTGGAGCTCGACTCGCTGCGCTCACTTCCTGTTTGTGTTGTCATTAATCTGATGTGTTTCCTGGCAGCGGCCCGAGCACCTGAACTTCTACAGAGGAGAGAGGAAGCCTGTTTGGGATGCAGCTCTGGGTTTGTGTTCAGGATGCACGAGTCGGCTCCACGTTCACAAACTGACCACATGGCCTGAAGTGCATGTGCCGGTTTGACAGTGGAAATAAAGGTTGCATCGCCTGGTGCAGGGTTCAAAATGGTCTCGTGCTAAATAATCATGGTTCTGTTTTGAGTGAAATAAGCATAAACATGAGGCAACCCACTGTGACGTCTCTTTGGTTTGTGAACTTCTGTTTTGAAGCCTTTATTAGTTTGGGTATATTGCCAGAAAATATGTGTACAGAGCAGACAACATGTCAGGTGTACAAAAGGGAAATCTTCCCCATCCTGCACACAACCACACACACACACACACACACACACACACACACACACACACACACACACACACACAACCACTGCAGCTGTCCTGCAGCATTCTGACGGTTATGGAGTATGCATACACAGTTCATTTTATTTTTTTTAGGGAATAACACGTCATTATTTAGCACAACAAAGACACACATTTATCAACTCATCACTTATGGTTTAAAGAAATACACACTTCAGGAAATGTCTGTATTTGCTGGAAATGTAGTACAAGTACAAAGTCATCGCCCCCTGGTGGCTGGCTGCTGCAGCAGGTCTCAAACCCCACCTCCTCCATGTTAGCAGTAAAACACATCAATCGTATTTTTCCCAAAGATGGTTCATTCATTATCGGTCGTTCTGATCAAACTGACGTTTCCTAAACTCTTCATGCTTCTGATAAGTTTGGCTGTAATTAGTCATTTGATGCTATTACCATTGCAATGTTATTGGATCACCAAAGATGGACTTTTACACCAGGTCTGAACGGGACCTACCACTCCACTTTAAATCCAATAACAGCTGCCGGTTGATTTTCATGCTCGGTTCTGCTCCTTTTCAAATGAGCCATAACAGCCTGGAGGGGAGAGAGAGGAGGTTTATTACAGCGTGGGGTGATGGGGACAAATGTGATCCAGTGTTTTAATTACTAATGTCTGGTTAGTCAGTGTGGTCCTGCATTCGTTAAGCTGCTACTTCATTATCGTGCTCTTCACATTCTCAACTTCCTCCAAACATCTCTCTCTCTCTCTCTCTCTCTCTCTCTCTCTCTCTCTCTCTCAGTCTGCTGTTCTCTTCTGGTTTGCAACCTGGATTTTAATTGAAATATATTGTTTATGGACTGGGAACCGTAATCTGATTTCATCCCCTGCCTCTGACCTCATTAGTATTGACCTGTCCCTCTGTGATGATGTCACAGGCGGCTGCTGCGAGGCCGGCCAATGATCTGCAGGTAAAAATTGGGTTGTGTCTCAACAATATGTGTCTCTGTGTCCTTTGTGGTATGTGCGCTCACATACCAGTGTATTGTGTGTGTTGTTCACTAAAGTTGGGTTTGTTGGGTTTGAAATTTTCCGTATAAAGTCAGAAAACTTGAAAATGTGCAGAGGAAATAATGAGATGAACATGTTTGGCAAATGTCCTGTGCAATAATTTCTATTTCAAAGTTTCTGTATTGCTGAATATTATGCAATAAAAAGGCAAAATGCCAAAAGTAATTAAAACTTAGGTACGTGCTCTTTATTCTTCCTCCATCCTTTGTCCATTAATGTCTTTAATCTGCTGTGTCACCATTCTTCATCACTTCTCACACATTCAACAGAAGATGTTAAATCTCGATAAAGCCAAATCTGCTGCTTTATCGAAATGACACATACATACGTGTTCATGTTCTAATCTTTGCGTGTTCCATGTTCATGTTTCTGTTCTGCTTCCTGAGCCGTGACGAGTTAAATACCGTGAAGCTTTACCGTGTGTTTGTCTCGACCATTGTACAGTTTGTGTGCGTCTCACATTCTCTCATTGATATTCATACACAGCTCCTGGATGAGACAAACAAAACAAAAATCCAACCGCAATGACACCATGCTAGGATTACTGTAGGCAGCTGTCTCAGCCAGTTTCTGTGTCTCTAACTCCCTCCGACAATTTGAGACATCAGTGGAAAGTAGAAGATCGTTTCACTGCAAACTGCCGATGACTCGTCCTCGAACTTCTGCTGCTCGGGATGACTTCTAACTCCTGACACCAATCCTTCATCACGTCCTTTACTGGTGGAGATGCCGACGTCCGACATCCACCTCTGAAGTGATCTGCTGCTCCCGTCTTTCAGTTGAACATGTGGTGTCCCACTAAAGACGGGGAAATGTCCCAGATCCGAACCCAGAGTTAGATTAGGACAAAGTGTTGAGAAACCCTGACCAGTAATATCATTACAATTGTACACATAGAATTTACACATCATCCTGGGAAGCTTTTCATTCCCTGACCCCACTTGTACCAACTGGTTATTTCAATATGGTCTGGGAATGTGTCCCGGTGCTGGGATCCTGGAACACGGTCGCCCATCACTAAGATAATGAGTTTATTATCATAAATTCTTCAATACAGTTACATAATTTCTCAAGATCCACAATAAAGACGCTCTGTGGAGGACAGATGATCCAGATCTGAAACCAGTGTTTAATAAATGTTTGGCTTTCAGAAAACCTGACCACCAGCAAGTATTGTGGGAGTCCGATTCTGGAAGATGGTCGTCCATTGCCACGTTCTGAATGAATTGTCAAATTGGGGTCTTACTTTGCGAAAAGCATTATTAACTGGATGTACATCAGCAATTTACCATAGGTTGCCATAAGTTAGAAGCCTCCCAACTCCCTAAGTCCTGGTTTACAGACCTTTTCTCTGGCCTGTATCTGGTGGATGGGCTCCACTTCTTTTCCTAACTGTTATTATTCAGAATTCTGTATATTTTGTGTTTCTATGGATAAAAGATGCCTGCACGTGGTAATGGAGACACTTGCTTTCTATTGTAAACGTGTGCTGCTGCTTTTAAAGTAAAACTGAACCGACTGGGATCAGGAAACCACCGACTAATATATTATTCCCACATACGCCATCGCATGAATCTCCAACTATTTCCATTTTTATACCCAGACATATGCACGAGCAAATGGGCGAATGGATGTTTCATTATGGGACTTTGTGTGTGTTTGCTCGCAAAGTCTAACTTGTGTTGCAGCAGTGATGAATGTAAGCAATATGTGTGCGTGCCAGAGGGCTTCCATCAACAGTGTATGAAAGCAAGCTTCAGCATGATTCATTAGAGAGAGACAATAAGAATAAGAGAGGAGATAAAAGAGGGAGAGGATGAAGACAGGTAGAGAAAAAAAAAGATGAAAAAATATCCAGATGAAATAAAGAATCCGATTTGGAAAAAAAATTATATTTGAGTCATTAAAGCGGAGTTAGGTGGAGAAAGAGCGTAGGATAGGTGGAGGTAACAGGAGGAGGAGGAACATCCATGAGGAAGAGGGTGATGGTGGAGAAGAACGAGGAGGAAACAGACGTGTGGAGCTGCAGTAACAGACATTTCTCAAGATTTAAAGAATAACCATGAAACCAACCATCTATTTTCAAGTGTGTGTTCCCCAGAGACAGATAAGGTCTGTTTCCAGGAGGTGACATGGTCCACAATGAGTCCTATTATCAGCCTGTCACACACACACTCACATCTATGACTGGAAACACACACACACGCACACACACACACACTTAAAAGATGTGGGATGGAGGAGAAAAGACAAAAAAGAAAAGGAAACGTGAGATCTGTTGTTCAGTGTGTGTCTGTCTGCTGCATCTCACTCACATATACATTACCTCCTGCTCTCTCCTCTGTCTCTGCGTGGGCTGCAGCATTCTGCCGTGTGATGGTGCACTTAAGTCTGATTCGTTCGTGCGGATTGGCCGGAGCGCTGCATTAACACCCAACACACACACACACACACTCACTGAGCACGGCAATCGGTGAGACTCCCCGAGGTTCGGGTTCGAGGAGGCTCGTTTCTTCCAGAGGTCATTAACCAGTCATTGCACATACCACACGCTCACACACGAGAGGCACAGATTAAAACCTGCACACACACACACACACACACACACTCTCACACATCCACGCGGTGTTGGGCACTTGAACCTGCGAAGGGGAGGTGTCAGCTGTTAATGCAGAAAACGTATTCTAGACATTAGATCTGCCGTCACTTACCTGTGACACCGTGAACCCTGGGGGATGTTGGAGAGAAAGAGACAAGGAGGACAAGACATAGAGGACGTTTGGGTTTTATTTTATTTTAGTTATACCAATAGTCAATTTTTTATAAACTAATCCAAAGAGCGTAAACACAAGTAAATGATTTTGACAGAAACACTGCACCAGTGGGAACATGTCTCTGGATGAGCTGACATTTGGAGGCTGTGTGAGGTTCCTCCCTCCACTGCAAAATACTGCATTCTCCTCTGGGGCTTCATATATTTTAATGTTAAATATTTTCAGTTCTAAATGCGAGGAGCTGCAGCCGAGCTTCTGTGAGGCCTAAGTTACAAATGGGGGATATCACGGAGGCTGAACGTTTTATTAAAGTGCAGGGAAACGGAGGCAGCGAGGGGAACACAGTGCAACTGAGACCTGACATTTGAAAGAGCTTCTAAATTTCTGTTCGGCTCAGTCAACAGAAACACGGGCTTGGAAATCAGTTTGCAGATATCCACGTAATACCGGAACAAACCTTATAAGCATCACACTCATAAATGACACAGAGGCAAATACACAAACTGTTCTTCTATATGAAACACATTTTAACACATTTAGATTTTTATCTATAATCGTATGTAAAGCATCTTGTGTGAAAGGTGCTTATTTAGCTTAGTTTATTATTATTATCACTCACATGAAAGTGATGGGGGGGAGGAACAGGTGGATGCTGGGTGTATATAAAAATAGAAGTAACTCACCTCCCTTTGCTTCTCACAATGATATAACTGATATCATATTTTGCTTATAGTAAAAGTCCATGTCAGGTAAACGCAGGTGATGACGACACGCATCCAGGAATATTTTCTTTAACTTTGTGAGATTGACTTCTTTCTCACATTTTCACTGATTTCCCAGATGTTTAGGTTAAGTAGGTCCCAGATGCCAAATGAACAACTTTTTTGTGCGTCGAATCCTGCAACCGTCCTGAAGCAAGTGACACACTACTTCATCTGAATGCACGATGGACAATCTGGAAGGAGGCTACAACCAAGCATGTGACAATCCTTAACAAGGCTGGGACTCAGTTGCAGAAAAGAAGCACGGGAGACAGAAAAATAAAGTATAAAATAAAACTTTACTTTAACAGTCCATTCAGGGATAAGGCAAAATCCAAAGTCGTAAATCCAGGCAGAGTCAAAAAAGCAGGTAGTCAAACACACGGAGGACAAAGATGGAGCACACAAACACACAACGGAGACAATGACAATCTGGCAGAGGGTGGGGGGGAAACACAGGGTATAAATAGGGAGTGCTTAATGACAAACAAGGTACAGGTGTGTGGGGAAACCAACAGGAAGTTGAGCTAGACACAAGAACCCAGATAACAAAATAAAACAGGAAGTGAACACAGAACAGAAACAGACTGAACTGATTGTTTCAAAGCAGGGCTGCAGATATGCACCTAATTCAGAGATAGAGACAGTCAATCTAAATCTAATTAATCCACATGGTCCTGAACACAGTAACAACTTGTGTTCGCACAAACAAATATTATTACCGGCAATATAATAATATATATCTAGATATTATATTATATATAATATAATATCTAGACAAACTGAAACCTCACTGAATTCGAGGTGCAGGTCTCTCATTAAAACTGTGGCTGTAGTTTAAATAGATTTTTAAATAGAAGTTAACAAAAACTGTGACATAACACACTGGAATTAGTAGCGGCATTTGAAAAGCCAATGCTACTGACTCTGCACTCCTGTGATTTAATAACACCTATTAATCGACGAGAGGATGTGTTGCCTCAGTGCAGAGAAGAAAGTTCAGGTCGCCCACCACAGACCCAGGAAGGGATAGAAGAAGAGAGTTGGAGAAAAGAGGAGGAAGAAAGTGAGGGACAGAGACGGAGAGACAAAGGCATTATCTCCCATTTTGCTCTGCAGATGACAAGGATAAAATAATTATTATCACACAAACAATAATCTGTCTTTCCTGCGCCGTCTCCCCTAAGTCGCATACATGGCTCCAGGCAGATAATATACTGGACTGCCTGAGATGCATTTGAATATTTCTTTGGCAGGAAATCACATTACTGGCTATTAAAAAGTAATTATTTGTACATAAATTCCCTGCAAGTTTGAGCCCCGACTTGGCAGATGCCTGAGTGTGTGTTTGTGTGTGTACGTGTGTGTCTGTGTGTGTGTGAGGTTCAATGCTAAGGCAGTTAGCGTGTGGGGTGTTGCAGTGTTGTGTTTATTAAAAACACAGACAGCCTCTCCATCATCAACTCCACACACACACACACACACACACACTTGGGTGTCACTGAAACTATATTTCATAGGGTAGCGAATGATAATGTAATTACCAATACTTAGCATAGATGTGTGGAGGGGGGGGGGGGCACAAAGACAGAGTTACAAGGAGAAGAGAGAGAGAGAGAGAGAGAGAGAGGATAAGAACGAGACTGAACAAGAAAGACATGAAAAGATAATAACAAGTACAAACAGATAAAGTAAAGGTTTTAAAGTACGAGTTAGACGGTGACAGAAAGACAAAAGACAGGACCAACACAAACTGTGTGTGTTTGTGTGTGTGTGGTCGAGCCATTCCGACAAGATAAGTTACACAATTTTTCCCTGTGAGTCAACATAACCATGCATTATTTTTTACATTACATTACATTTCATTTAGCTGACGCTTTTATCCAAAGCGACTTACAATAAGTGCATTCAAACCCGAGGGTACATACCAAGGACGACAAGAATCAAGAAAATACAATTTCTTCAAATAAGGCAAAACTACAAAGTGCTATAAGTAAGTGCCATTTAAGTGCTAGTAAAGTGTTAGTTTCAAAAAGTTGTTAGTGTTTTTTTTTTTTTTTTTATTTATTCAAGGTAAAGTCGGAAGAGGTATGTTTTTAGTTTTCGGCGGAAGATGTGTAGACTTTCTGATGTCCGGATGTCAATGGGGAGCTCATTCCATTATTTAGGAGCCAGGACGGAAAACAGTCGTGTTTTTGATGATTGTTTAGCTCGCAGTGAGGGAGCAACGAGCTGATTGGCCGAAGCAGAGCGGAGTGAACGGGGTGGGGTGTAGCGTTTGACCATGTCCTGGATGTAGACTGGACCGGATCCGTTCACAGCATGGTACGCAAGTACTAGTGTTTTGAACCGGATGCGAGCAGCCACTGGTAACCAGTGAAGGGAGCGGAGGAGAGGAGTAGTGTGAGTGAATTTAGGTTGGTTAAAAACCAGTCGAGCTGCTGCATTCTGGATGAGCTGCAAAGGTCGGATGGCAGTAGCAGGTAGACCTGCCAGGAGCGAGTTACAGTAATCTAGACGTGAGATGATCAAAGCCTGGACCAGAACCTGCACCGCCTTCTGAGTGAGAAGGGGGCGTATTCTCCTGATGTTGTACAGCATGAATCTACAGGACCGTGTTGTTGCAGAAATGTTGGCAGTAAGGGAGAGTTGGCTGTCGAGTGTTACACCCAGGTTCCTAGCCGTCGGAGTGGGGGTTAACACAGAGTTGTCAAAGTTAATAGTCAGGTCGTGGATGGGAGAGTCTTTCCCTGGAAGGAAAAGAAGTTCAGTTTTGTCAAGGTTAATCTTCAGGTGGTGTTGAGACATCCACTGAGAGATGTCGGTCAGACAGGCAGTGATTCGTGCTGCTACCTGTGTTTCTGATCGGGGAAAAGACAGGATTAGTTGGGTGTCATCAGCATAGCTATGGTAGGAAAAGCCATGTGAGTGAATGACAGAGCCGAGGGAGTTGGTGTACAAGGAGAAGAGGAGAGGACCTAGGACAGAACCTTGAGGGACCCCAGTAGTGAGAGAACAAGGTTCAGACACAGACCCTCTCCAAGTTACCCTATAAGTGCGTTCATTGAGGTAGGAAGAGAGCAGGGAGAGAGCAGAGCCTGAGACACCGAGGTCCTGAAGGGAGGAAATAAGGATCTGGTGGTTCACTGTGTCGAATGCAGCAGAGAGGTCTAGAAGGATGAGGACAGAGGAGAGAGAGGCTGCTCTAGCAGTGTGAAGCTGCTGAGAGACAGCAAGGAGGGCAGTCTCAGTTGAGTGACCTGCCTTGAAACCAGACTGGTGAGGGTCAAGAAGATTATTGTGGTTAAGATAGGAGGAAAGTTGATTAAAGATAGCACGCTCAAGAATTTTGGAAACAAAGGGAAGGAGAGAGACAGGTCTGTAGTTATTTACTTCAGACGGGTCCAGGGTGGGTTTCTTCAGGAGAGGATTTACTCTTGCCTCCTTCATGCTTTAGCTGCTATGTAGATTCTGCACCTTATAACTACAGTTCTACCTCAATACTCATTACAACTGCATTATAACTGTATAGGGATGCAGTGGTTACCTGTGTAACCTCACACCAAGAAGGTTCTAGGTAAGAACATGATGTGTCAGCAAACGTGAGCAAGGAATAAACAAAGAAAAATAGTATTTTAATGTATTTTTAATCATATTTGTTGCTGTGAAAAATTGAGAGAACTTAAGAAAGAACTTAAAGGAGACATGATATTTATTTCCTCTTGTGTTATCTTGTTGTTTTAAGTATAAGAAAGTTGTGCAAAGTTAAAAAGCTCTGAAACAAATAACTGTGTTTCAGACAGAGGCTGAAAAGAGGAGCTGCAGCAACGGACAGTTTGAAGAAGATGATTTGTTTTCTAAACGTTTGAGCATCTAAACTTTTTCAAGTAATGTAACAATAAACTTCAATATGAGAATATTTCTCTTAGAAATTGGGATGGACAATAAATCTGTGTTCGCCATCCAACTCACAAACCCCTCTTTTCAGATTCAATCGCCAGGAGACAGTGAGAAATCACGTTTTTCACTGTAAAGACCTTTTGTTACTAATTAGCAGTCTTTCATTTATCTCACAGTTTGACAGGAGGACACTCGTTTGTTCTGATGAAGAGATCCGATCGCATCTGTTGGGCTAAACAATATCAATCAATGCCAGATATGTAATTGAATGTGTTTGAATAACATGGAAGTGGATTGTATTTAGATGCACAAAACGCCCATTTGGATCGTCTGAGGGGCTGTGTGTGTTTATAAGGTTAAACATACAAACATGTGTTATACAACCCCAACCTTATACAACATCTCACATCAGCAGCCCAAAGAAAAAACAATAAAGACGACACGATCTGTATTATTTCATCTCCCGTCTCAATAATTCCACTCTTATCATCTGACCTTTTAAAAGTAATTATGCAGTCTAATAAAATCTGCTGCTCTCTCTCTCCCTGTTGTGCCTTTTAACAAATAGCACGTGTCGACAGGTGAGAGCGAGCTTCCTCTGTGTGTTAAATAAATATGTAATTATGCACATTTTGGTTTATTAAATCAATGTTACTGATCCACATCATCAATTTCCTCCTGCTCTGGTTTGCCGTGCCCTTGCTGCGTCTGTGGATAATGTCAGCTGTCCTCTGTAGACGTGGCATATAAAGCAGTTATGTGTTATTTGCCCACTCACTTGTAGCCGACGTGTTATTTTTATATACAGAGGATGCACTTTATTTTGTGTCTCTCAATACACTCCACTCAGTTTGATGCACTTCTGATGTGAGTTAAAGGCACGAGAGCAGCTGTCGGCTCAAAACGCTGCAGTCGACTGGCTCAGCGCTCAATTTGATTTTGAGTTTGTGGACACTTGAGCTGTGTCACAATTCAGGGGCTGCATCCTTTCAAAGGCTCCTTCACACTTTCTAACAACGGCCAAGTAATGCTTCCTTCCATTCCTGAGCAATGAAGAATCCAGCTGTCTGATTCCTCATTTCCCAGGATTCATTGCGTGTCAGTGTTGAAGCAGAATGTCATATTATCAAAATTTGCTCAAGTTTTGCTTTTTGCCAGATTGTAAATCACACTAATCATTGTTTTTTATCTTCTATAGCTCTTCCAGACAAACCTCTTCTTAACCACTGTTCCCATCTTCCCTGGTTTGATGGTTTAGTTTTTTATCCTTAATCTGCTTATTGCACAACTTGATAATTTGTTCTTTCAGTTATTGTGTTAATTTTATTCAGTATGTTGCAACACAACACAACATAATTCACAGGAATTAAAGCTTGATTTGATTATCAAACCTGTGACCTCTCATTGGCTAAATGACTCTTCGATGTTGTTCAAGCTACAGAATCAGATATATCACAGGCTGCGTGTTTTTAGTGATTAACAAACCTGTATGAAAGAAGTACTTAAATCTTTAATACATTTTAATGTATTGTGATCTTTAGTGATTGTTCTCTGAAAGAATGTATCAGCCATAAAAATTAGCGCTAACCTTTTTGATACAACAACAAATTAAAATACTTTGCCACATAAACTATGTGTACATATACTACACTGTGTCTTGTTCTAAGCCAGATGAGTTTGCAGTTACACACAGAGAACACAGTAAAAACCACTGTTAGTTTTCCTTCACAATAAAAAAACACCTTTCCCTTTTTCTAGTGGGATTAATGGTTGCAACATAAACACCACTGCAAACTCTCAGACCCGGTTTTTCATTATCCACCACAGGACAGGAGAGGAGCAGCTCTCTGTCTCTTTACTCACCTGCCTACTATGCATCACAAGACGTTCAGGCAGGAACAGTGTTTTCAGTCCTGCAGGTGCATCAGGGGGAGGTTCCCACCGTCGGATGGGACAGTGGTTAACATGGGCAGGTTGTGTGCAGCCTGTTTTCCTGCAGTCTTTGTCATTAGGTGCTTTTCCACCCAGATCCCCCACATTTATAGCCTTTATTAATGTTTAATGGCTGGATTACTTGTGCACTCTGTCTTTGGCTTGGTTTCAGCCAGGCTTTGGGTCGGACTGACACTGGATTATTGCTTGTCTGCTCCAGTGCGTGTGAAAGTCTTTGGTGTCCTTATATACCCTTAAAAGTAGGTTTATATGTTATTCAGAAGACGCAAATGATGGACTTTGAACGAGGAAGCAAAGGGCATCTGGCTAGAGAATTAGCACCTGAAATAAAAACATGGATGGAGTTACAAATAGAAAAGAAGGACAGAACATAAACAAAGTGGGACAAAGAGAAAAAGCTAGGGAAAGCAGGAAGAGGAAGAGATGGACAGACGGAGAGCTGAAGCTGGCAGTGTGTATTATCTGGGGTCCTGTTGGATATCATTCAGTTTGGATACATAAGGCTGAGTTGGCATTGCTCTGCATCGGCTGCAGCCACAGTGCTGAGAGAGAGCTGCACTTTTATTAACAAGTCAACACTGTTGGAGAAGTTACTCATCACACATGACTCGTTGAAAACAACGACACCACTGACTCCAAAGCAGCTCTTTATACATTATTTATTACTACCTCTCTACCATTTAACCTCTGCACTGTTAGCCTGTATCAGAAATGATGTATTTGATTCCTGTAGAAATACAAAACAAGACAGTGAGCTTTTTCTGTTTTGATAGAGCACGATTGATATCCAAACAGGTATTAACACACATAAACAAAAGATGACACATTGGATTATAAGCATCACTAGTATAGTAGCATCACTAATGTAGTAACTGTAGTGTAGTTGATAATACCTCACATTTCTCGTCACGGAAAAGCCCTGGTTTAGTTTCTCTTGCCCCCTGATATCAAATGTATGTGCTGTTTGTGTGGTTGTGTGAACACTGACATGTTGAATCTTCTCACATGAAGAAGTAAAGGTGGACTGCTGACAGACTCATGTCCAACACTAACAATGGACCGTTCAGTATTTAGAAAATAACCTGGCTCTCCAATTATAGTCGGGCATCTGGCACCTGGTGCCTTCCACTGTCTGCCTGGGTCAGATGAGCTGATTGGACAAAGGGGATGTACAGGGTTACCGAGGCAGATGCACAGGGACAGACGGACAGATGGACAGGTGGGTAGATGAATGTGGACAGATGTAGTGAGACCTCTGCAGAGCCTCCGGGGATCATCAGGGGCACATTGAGACCGGAGCTGTTCTGCACACTGGCCAGCTTGGGCCTCAGTTCACGGGCTGGGAGGCTGATTGGCTGATTACCTGCATTGTAAACTGAATTATGTGTAAGTTAATATTTACACAAGTAAAAGAGACCTAGTAGCAGGAGTACAGGGAGTATTTTCTTGAGATTATTAAGGTGATATTTGGAAATGCAAAGATGTTAGTTTAGGTAATTATTCAGCGTATATACATGCTTAGATCTGCAAAGATATGATGAGGAACTCCAGTTGAAAAGGCCTAAGGCAACAAGTCCTGTCTTTTTTCAGTTTCTGTGGCAAAGGCTGTGTTTATCATTGTACTACACACCGGCTCCTGTCTGATGTGCTCAGTAATGGTTTCTGGAGCTTAGGGCATCGGTCTCTCAGGATAAATGTTGTTGTCAGAGTGTTTTATCAGTTTGATCTGGTGCTGCCGATGTTTGCGGCTTCTTTACCCAACTCAGAGCTTTATTTGAGGTGTAACTGTGACAGTGGAGTCGTCCTCACGAGCCTCCTCTAACTGCTGCTGATTCATTTCACTAACTGACATTCTTCAGTGTTGTCTTCCTTGTTGGTGAGGGGGAACTTAGCATCAGTCAGAGACGGGCGAGGTCTGCACTGTTGTACAGGTAGTCGGGCCTGTTAGCTTCCCAGTCACAGCAGTAGGGCCAGTTGCAGTTAGCTAATCAGGACCAGACAGATTGCAGGGGCAGATTGCAGAAGCATTCTGCTCTCTCTGCAGCCAAGCTGTGCTGAAGGTTACGTCCACTCTGTGCCTGTGATTTACAGTACAGACACGAGTGGTGGCCTTCTTAAATGTGCGGAACATCTTTCCCTCCGACCTCTGGGAGTGTGGCTAGATGATCATTTCTCAGCTCCTAATGTGGACGCTACATAAAAGAAGCTACTTCAGCAGTGGTCGTGAGGGCTCCAGAGCAGAGTGTGGTAATCTCACAGGTCACTAGAGCCTCAAGGTAGCAGCGGAGCCAGAATGTGTTCTTCTGTCTTCTGATGACTCAGCATTAAGTGAAGTTTGTGCTTTCTTGCATATGTTGGTAGATCTTAACCTGTGCACTCTAACAAGTCTGAACACACATCCTGGTGTGAGCCTGACTGAGATGCAGACGGAGCTTTATCGTCTATTCGATTCTGAATGGACCATAATTCACAAAATAAACATCACGCTGTATTGAAGAAGACTTGAAACAAGAGATGAATATGATAATGTCCTTATGAAAATGTTTACCGACGTTATAAATACAGTCAGAAGTAGAGTTACTTTCTTTTAGACGAGAATAGAGGTGTGAGGCCCCTTCCACATTGGCTTCACTGTCGGGACCCGGAGACCATCAATGCACACAACAGGCTTCTATGTGCTCTCTTGCATTTTCCCCGTGTGTCGCCCTCTTGGGTATGATCCTCACTGGTGTTTTTGGATGTTGGATTTTTGCACATTTCTTGCTTGATATTGATTTCCAGAGTCTGACTGATGTTTTGTCCATCACCTTATCACGTGTGAGTTAAACCTTTGTCTCATTACCCGGCCAGTGTCGCACACTGGGCCAAGAACCCTTCTTATATGTCCACTAAATGCACGTATCACACAAACTGTTGGATGCTTGTGTCACTAAAACAGACCTGATAGACTCTGCTGTCTTTGTTATACTGAGAAATGCAGAAGTGTAAGAGGCGTATATGCTAACTGAGAATGTGCTTTAGATCAACTGGTCACCTCATTCCTTCCAACTGGCACTTGGAGTCCAGCCTGAACTTCATGCTCACGTCTGGGTTTGTGCCTTTAACAGCCAGACCGCTCGCTCAGACACAAAATGCTAGCTAGCCTCCTTGGCAGCATTGTGCAGTACTGGCAAAGAACACTGGCTATTGTAGTTAGCCTTCAGAAAACCACTCAAGTCAACAGTAAACAGGAACAAATGCATTTGCTCAGCCAATACTCTGTGTATTTTGAAGATCTTGGCTTCTGTATATACAGTGAACACTGAAGGTTGTTGAAACATCTACAGTCGTGTTGTGATATAATGATATGTGTCCCTTTTAAAGACATTTTAATGGTGTTGTTTGTCCAGATTACTTCCCTTGAGTATTTACATGTCCCATTGGCAGAGCATCAGGTATCGCTCAAGCGTTTGGCAGCCGGTACATCAGATTACACTCGAGGCTCGTGTCATGTTCAAAACCGGAGTGACTTCACAGATTTGTCTGTTTTAAAAGTGCATTCAGCAATTTTTATCTCTCGCATGCTTTGTCACTGACTCGCTGAAGCCACGTTCAGCAGTTGGTGAACCTTTTGTCTACACCAGTGTTGCCAACTCCTCAGTAAGGAAAGCAGCTATTGGCTGTCCTAAAAGTTGCTAGACGTCACTAAATGACGTCATCACCTAATTTGCATAATTGTAATGGTCGCTGTAGGACGTACACAAAGTGAGAAAAAAACACCCTAAATATGTTGAGAACTAAAAAGGAACTTTCTTCTATGGAAGCGTATTGCATTCACTAGAAAAAAGTACATTCATTGCATTCATTTTTAAGTGAATGCAATACGATTCCGTATTCCTATGTTGATTCTTGCCATTGAAATATTCACTTCTCAAAATAACATGACTTTAATGCTGTATCTAGACCCACAAACATAAATCAATTTTGTCCTGTATTGTTAAATGTTAGAATATCAAATTTAATCAAAAGGCTGTTATGTGGGGTGGAACTGCTATCTCTACGTCCAGCCCTTCTCCTTTATCCAGGCTTGGGACCAGCAAAATTATCCAAAAGAGACACTCTGGCAGAGAAAGTTTTTTTTTTTCACAAGTTTTGTTTTGTTTTCAGGCTCCTGAAAGGGTTCAGTTCACCACGTTCCACACTAGAAGTCTGGAAATGTCTAGATTCTTAGATGCATCACGATGTGGACTCTGCATCGATGAAGAGACTGAACTCAATGACTCATGTTTTTCAGTGACAGTGAAGACACATTGAGACTTACCCCCCGCTCTGTAAGCCAGATCAGCGGCCGTTTTGCGCACGTGATATTCATTTGCAGATTGGAGGACGTGGAGTGTGGGTCTACCTCTCTGCTCTGACTGCAGCTGGGACTGCTGAGCAAGGCTACTGGGAGACTGAGGCTACTGGGAGACTGAGGCTACTGGGAGACTGAGGCTACTGGGAGACTGACTGCCTGTGAGTGCGTTGGGACGGCGGAGGGGCTCACGGCAGCACCCACTGCTCATTGAGGACAGTCACTGCAGAACGATACATGCTTTCACGTCAATCTTTAAAACACCAGAAAGTCGCTAGTAGCTTTTGATAAAAAAAGTCACCATGCAGATTTGGATATTCGCCAAGTTGGCAACACTGGTCTCCACTGCAGGCTGGCATGTCCCGATCAGCAGCGCAGACTTTATATCAGATTACTGCAGAGACCTTTCCTCACTGTGTCTTTTAAAGACACCACTCAGCAGTGTGAGGTATTTGCACTGTCACTCAGTTCCAGTGCCAACACCATGCAAATTAGAACGTCACGTTTCATACAAGCCCCCCCCACAGGATCATCTTTGCTGTGAAATCTAGCTCTAACTCCTCGCTGACGTGTCTCTCTATCAGTGGTGCAGCAGAATCCTGGATGACTTTAGCGATTCATCTGTAACCCCACACTCAGCAGAGTCTTTTACAACCTGTACATAACCCTTACCACAATCCCCGTGGTCAGCTGTGGCATTCAGGGTCTGGTCCAAGGTGGGCTAGGCTTATCAAGTGTTTGTATATCTGATTACAGCACGGCCATGTTTCATTCCTCGAGCTGTGGGAGGGAGTTCATCATGTTCTCCAGTATTGATTGCCCTGTTGTTTACAATTTAAATAGTAAATGTGATGTGCAGCTTGTGTTTTCTTCCAAAGGCCACGAGCACTTTCAACCTCCTGACTTTCATACCCACTACAATTCAATATATACATGCATTCAATATTGTATATAGTCGCACTGTATACACTGTATATTCACTAACATCACACCACTATCCAAATGATTATCAATATTCCTTTGGCATGTTTTTACCTCAAATCTTCTTCTCCTGCTTCCTGTTTGTGTGTGTGTCTGTGTGTTTTGTGTGTCATATGCAGGTATCGCTCAAGTTGTGGGGACCTATATCTGTTTTACACATTGGGGGGACTTGTCTTCCTTGGGGACAAAAAGCATGTCCCTATAATGTAAATCATTAAATCTTAAGACAAAGACATTCAGTTAAGTTTAGGTTCAGGGGCTAGGGTTACACAAGTAATTACCATAGTTAACGTTAAAGTAAATCTAGCACAATGCCAACATTTTAATGATCATCATGTTGAAAAATGTATATTAACTTTCAGTAAAAGAAAAGTAATTACAGCACAAGTCATAATCTAATACCTCTGGAAGCTTAAGCAACTCTGAAACTGATCAATATCTCAAATTTGACACTTTAGTGAAAAGGGTAAATTCCCCAAAAATTGCAACACATGATTTAACGAAATGAGAATGATGTAAGAAATCCTCAAAAACCTTCAGAAGAATTCCACAAATTGTCCCTTTAACGTATTCAGGAGTTTGTTCCTATTCTTAATCATCAGCCCAAGGTTCTCGTAGCCTCCCGTATAATCAACGAATTTTTTGTGTGTATAGATATGCACTAGCGTAGTTAATAACTCTTATGGACTGAGTCCATGGTTTCCCTTGTGTAAATAACAGCTGACTCAGCCACCACATGTATTTTAGCTTCTCTTTCCATTCACACACAAACACACACAATCAGTCATTGGACAGAAATGCAGAAAGATGGAATATATAAGCAGCAAAATATTCAAATGACCACAGCGTTAAAACTGAACCGAACCCATGGACCAATCAGGCCTGATACAGTCTTAACACTGTAAAAGACATCATGTGGTTTAATCAAGCAGTTCTCATAAACATTCAACAATTTATACAATCATTAAATATCAAAATCACATTTAACACAACGTACCACACACATTCAGAATAAGGGCCTTTAATAAATACTAAGGCTCAGGGGCCCCATTGGCTCCAGGGCCTGGCCCACTTTCCCATGTAGTAGCAATAATGTTGCAGATAAAAATAGATGTTTCATTAAACAATTAAACAGTAATAACTTTAGCACTAATATTTACAAAGTTAGCTTCTGGATGAATTTGGCACACACACACAACAACACACACACACACACATACACACACTTGGCAGCCCTCTAGGATTTTCTTCTCATAATGTATGGCCCCTCTGAGGACAAACTGGGCTTTACTCTTTGTTTATGGGAGAAATAAAGTGCTGTGTAAACTGTTACTGTGCTGGGTGTGTGTGTTTGTGTGTGTGTGTGTGTGTGTGTGTTGTGTGAGAGTAAATTGCAAACATAGCATTCAGAGAACAGCAGCTAATGACTCAAACATTTCTCCTCTTTGTCTCTGCAGTTGACGATTTAATACAAATTATTACGGCGATGATATTCTTTCATCTTCTTCACGCAAACAGAAACAGCTAACGGCGACTTGGTTAATTGCATTTTCATTTGCTTTAATTCCCATTGCTCTGCTGCTGTACTTGTCATTTCATGCACTAATTACTCCACAGTATTAATTCAATTATACGCTTGATTCCTAATGAAGCACTTTGACTGTTTGTGGAGGTTTTGTTATTTGGATGCTGACACGTGTTGTAGCTTCTGATTCAGTTTTAGACCTATTTTCATTTTTACATTTAAATGGATCTTTATGAGATAGGGTAAGTTAAATATAGTTATGTATATGTGAGCCTAAGATTAACATATACTGTAAACTACCTTTATGAAACTGCACACCTTGAAATTTAATAAGGATTCAACAGTGAAATTTACATTAATTCAGAAAGATGGTTTTCAGGGTCAGGGATTTTACTGGAAACATTTTCAAACTTTCTATAACAACAGTGATTATTAAGTTGCAAGATGATTGTAACATTTCATATTCAGTGCAATTATAGAAATGGGAAGAACTGAATATTCATAATTAGTGGCAACTTAATGGTGAAATAAAGTGTGAAAAGAGTGTGAAAAGTGTGAAAGCATGTTTAAAGAATGTTCTTACTCTAATTTTAGACAAATTAAAAATGGTAGAGCCCCTTTAGTGAGTAAACCATTCCACTTACAACGGCCCAGCATGGAGGGTCGTAACAATAGGATATTTGCATTTTCTCCCAGTGTCTGCCCCCCCCCCACAGTCCAAGTACATGTGTGGGTTAATTGGAGACTACAAATTGGTGTGAATGGTTATTTATCTCTGTGTATTGGCCCCGTGATCGACTGGTGACCTGTCCAGGACTTACCCTGCCTCTTGTTTATCATCATTTATCAATCATTTCCATATGTGTTTGTGTATATATGATCCTGCCTGGTGCAGCATAACCTTTAGCTTTCCTTTAGTGTATTCGTTCTTGCTGGGGGGGGCGGCGATATATTTGTGAGGCTCCTGCCCCCAGGGGAGGTTTAGTCTTGATTACAGGCGGCTCTCTCTCTCTGCTCCACCGGTGGTTGCAGAGCCCAGCCTCCAGGACCCATCCGAGCCAAGGGCGAGCGAGGAAGACACAGAGACAGAGAGAGGAGGTGAGGAGAGAGAGCAAGAGAGAGAGAGAGAAAGTCAGGGCTTACTCGTACTCCCGGACCAATATGAAAACACACAGTCAGTGAGGATCTCATCATGGAACCAGTAAATCCAACTTAATTGACTTGAAATCTGAGAACAGCCTTGTGCAGCAGTTTACCACTGCCCACCTCCGTCTCCTCCACCTGAGCTACACACTCTCCTCTCCCTGTCTCTCTCCTGGTGGTGAATCTGCTGTTTGGTTTGTTTTCAGTTTGCCTCTCAGATGTTTTCTCCTTTTTATCAATACCTTACCCCTCTTTGGAATCTTCCTACTTATTTTATTGCACATCCTCATATTTGCTTGATTCTCTGCTCTTTCTTTTACTCCCTGCTTTTTTATAGGTGCGGTCCTGTCTTTTTTCTTGGCTTGGTTCTTTATATTTTTCGGTCCAATCAGAACTGGTGGGATGTTTTATTTATGTCATTTGTGTTGATTCTTTTGCTTTTAGTGAAACCTTCCTTCTCTTCACCTGCTCCCCTGATAAACAAAGATGTTTTCAATCTGCTTTCTATCTATCTATCTATCTATCTATCTATCTATCTATCTATCTATCTATCTATCTATCTATCTATCTATCTATCTATCTATCTATCTATCTATCTATCTATCTATCTATCTATCTATCTTTCTATCTTTCTATCTATCTATCTATCTATCTTTCTATCTATCAATCTATTGGCATTTTTTCAGTATTAATCTGTGCGTGTGCTCATATATGTGCTATTTTTGTGTATTCACGCTTGCACTTAGCGTGTGTATATGAGTGTGTGTGTGTGAGTGTGTGTGTGTGTGTGTGTGTGTGTGTGTGTGTGTGTGTGCGTTCGTGTGTGTGTGTGTGTGTGTGATTATACACTGGTCTCTGAGTAAATGAGAACCGGTTATGTTGTGATGGAGAGAGCAATTCATCAATATTCATGACGAGAGAAAAACATCAACCAAACGCTTGACTCTGCCCCCACACTGGCATCAGCGCTCGTGTATGTGTGTGTGCATGTGTAAGTGTGTGTGTGTGTGTGTGTGTGTGTGTGTGTGTGTGTGTGTGACTGTCATTGGCTGCCTTGGGGACACATTTCAGACGCAGGACCAGTTGATTGGAGACAGTTTGCCCTATTTGGTAAAAAAGCTATAATCCGAATTTGGGAAAAAGCTGATTTTTTGGCTCAGAGGTTGAGTTTATATTTAGAGTTGGGCGAGTTGTGCTTATAGTTGATGTATGAATAAGATTCCTGTAATGTCCCCAAAGGTTACACATGCATGATTGTATATATTGCTTGGTTAATGATGGTACAGGTGTCACATTCACGACAATCCTCCATTAACAATATGAGGAGAAGATTCTCCGAGCTGATATTAGAAGAGACATAAGCACCAGCAGAAACCCTGAATCAAGCTCCATCTTCAAATCCACGTTCATATTCTGGACTTCATTTCAACACCATCCTCACATTCTGAAACACCCTCCTCCTCCTCCTCCTCCTCCTACACCTCACCACGTGTCTCCCTCACTTCCAATATTAGCTCCGAGGCCCTGGGAGCACAGAAACGTTTGCTCATATTGCTGCTGGAGGATTGTAGTGGACGTGACCTGAACACTGTGATGTGGCGTTAGTTATCTGTTCAGATGCTCCACCGACCTGCAGTTCAGAGCGGGGGAGAGAGAGAATGTTAAAGGTTTTAAAATGTTTTGAAATAATGTTGCAAATGTCCCCAACAATGATTGTGTATAAAGATGGACGACACTTCTCAACTGTCAATCATGTTTCACCTTGGTTTTAAAATCAAATAACTACGTAAAACTTTATTAATTGGAAAGATGAGCAATCATTGAGAAAAGTGTCTGTCTTCAATGTAAAGGACTATATAGTGAGCTCATGGGCCCTGGTCTCTCTGCCATGATCGCAATGCATGATGGTATATTTTGCTCGATTAGTGACCATTGGTTGAACACTTTTCATGATGCATTGTGGGAAACTATGAGTGCATATATAGGGTATAAAGTATTTCAATAAACATTAGGGCACCACTGCAAAACGGCAAACTCACTGTATTTTGGACTATATTGTGGTTAGTGAGTCATTGACTTCTTTGTTTGGTCCATCCACTAACATGGAGGAGGAGGGGTTACTGAGCTTTACTGCAGCCAGCCACCAGGGGGCATTCCAGGTATTTTGGCTTCACTTTTGGGGAGCTGTCATGTCCTCCATCTTTGGTTCATGTAAAACCCTTCTTTAATAACATATATAGATTTTATATTTTTTAAAAGATGTAATTATTATTGTGTTGAGTCACTTTTTTGCATTCAGCTGAGTGGGACTGGATCATGACGACAGTATCAAGGTAGAAGTGTGTTTCCAACTTTTCTCCTTTTCACACTATTTTAAACTCGATTTCTCCTCTGCTCAGCTGTCACTTTCTCTTCCATCAGCTGTGTGTGTGTGTGTGTCTATGTGTGTGTGTGTGTGTGTGTAGGACATATAGAGGAGAGCTGGTGTGCACCTGCACAGTTTGAACTGTCCACAGGGAAGGACAGAAGATCTGCAGTGCACAGCTGTCCATAAACACATATTCACAAAAACACACAGACGCACACACACACACACACACAACACACACACCGGGCAAAATTGTGAAAAAAGAGAGCGGGATAATAGAAAAGCAGAATTATGCATTCTGGACAAACTTGTGTGTGTTTTGTGTATTGGTCTGTGTGTGTGTGTTTGTGTGTGTGTGTGTGTGTGTGTGTGTTTGCATGCATTCATTAGTCATGCAGGCAGTGTGGGTCAACTGTCAGTGAGCTCTGACACCCCACTGTCAAAGACCAGTGATGGAAAAGCTGACACGAGTGCATGCATATACAACACACACGCAAGCACACACACACACACAAACACACACACTTTATGCTGCAGTAAAACCATGGGGAGGGAGCACATGGCTGATATCCTTCACTCTCTGGTGGAGAGGGAAACATTTCCAAACTTATCTGACGGGAAAATAAGTTTTATCTTAAATTATGTAAACAACACATTGTTTCCTACCATGTAAACTTACATCTTTGTTTTCTGTTTTTTTACCTTTTAAATATTACTTTTGTTATGTATATACCAGAATTATGTATAAACCTGAAAGTACAGATATAGTACAAACCTGTTATCATGGTTGTGTATCAGGGGATAAACACTAATGAAGCTCGGCTCAGTGTCAAACTCCAAAAGCCATTTTCTCTCAATACATATAATTGAATCAACTGTACCACTAACTTTCTAACGGTCATTTTCTCATTTCTCAATTTTTGTATGTGTTTATTTATTTTAGTTAGCCTGCCTCTGAATTTCTAACAGTAGGGGGCACTATATATCACACTATAAAGGCTACTTTATGCCGCCTTTACGTCCAGAAAGAGATATGTACGTTTCTTGTGTAACCATCACTGCCCACACACAATGAAAACTGCTAATAGTGATCACGGATATAGCAATAATTTGGTTATTGTGATCAAGTGCATTCATTTTGTGTCTTTTCAAATATATCTGGATGGTAAAAACTTTATTTTCTTTGCAGTTTTTCCCGGCTCTGTCAGTAACTCACCGCTCCTCTCTGTGTCTCTATTGTTCACGCTGTGCACTGTCAACCCAATCGACCCAAACCGAGCGCACCCCCGACATCTCCTCCCGCTCTCCATACATTGTCTTGTTTACAAATTCTGTTGTTTTTACCAAGTCTGACTTCACAGAGGTCAGAGAGAAAGAGAGAGAGAGAGAGAGAGGGAGAGGGAGAGAGAGAGAGAGAGAGAGTGTGTGTGTGTGTGTGTGTGTGTATGTGTGTGTCGTGACCTTCCCCTAAAGTCCTGGCTCTATTATACAGAAAGATTTCTTGACTTGAAGCTACACAATGCTGTTGTAGTGTTGTACAGTGATCACTTTGGCCTGAGACAAACCTGACCACTAAAACTCTTTATTGTTTATGTAGAAAACGATGAGCATAACTGAACCTTTCAGAAGAGACTGCAGCCTTGAATATTTCACTGAAACAAAGTCACATGGAAGAAAACAGTCACAGGTTCATTTTTCCCATCTTCGTGTTAAACCCTCTGTGTCTCACATGACTCCAGGTTCGTTCACATTCCTCACAAAGCTACTTGTTCACAGCCGATTCATAGTCAGAGGTGAGAGGTTGACAAAAGAGAATGAAAGTGAGAAGGAGAGAGGCTCACACATTCCTCTCATCCTCCAACATCATCCTCTGTTTCGTTTTAATCCTTCCTCCTGTTCTCTCTCTCTCTCTCTCTCTCTCTCTCTCTCTCTCTCTCTCTCTCTCTCTGTCTCTCTACTTCACATCACCGTCCTCCACCTTCCTATTATGTCTCCTGATGTCTCACATCATCACATCTGTAATCCTTTCTTTCGTTCCTCATTCCCGTCATCTCCCTTTCTCCTCTCTCAATCCTCCCATGCTCACCCATCGCTGTTTTTATACTATGCCTCCTTCTCTTACTTTTTTGTTGCTTTCTTCTTTCTTTGCTTTGTCACAAATTATTACACTCCTCACTTCCTTTTCCTCAATTTAACTGAAATAACATTTCAGATTTCCTGTAACGTTGCGTCTCCTCTGTCACACCTTCTGCAAATCTGTCTGCAGCTTTCTCAAAGTGAGAATATCTGTCACATACATACACATATCAGTAGTCATATGATGCCACAAGTGTGTGTGTGTGTGTGTGTGTATGTGGTTATTTGTACCTGTGTGTATGCATGCCTCTGTGTGTGGAGGGCGGGGGGGGGAGGCAGAGGAGAGAGGAACAAGGGTAAAGGGTGAGATGTTACTTGTGCGACCCGATATCATTAGCTTCACACTGTGGGTCTATGAGAGAGAGACAGAGAGAGAGAGAGAGAGAGAGAGAGAGAGAGATAGAGAGAGAAAGAAAGAGAGAGCCTACAGCCTACATAGGGAAATAGAAAACACAGGGAAATGGCATCATCATCACCATTAATTGGTGAAAGCCAGCTAAAGCTTTCACCTTTTGTTTATGTAGATAATAAAAAATGCTGAAACGGCAAACCCAAATATATATATGTGTGTTTGGATAAGGAGGAAAAAAGGTGTTCTGGTAGCGGAGTGTGCGATTGTCTCTATAATGCTGCAAATATAAGTGTCCAAACCAGAAAGTGAAATTGGAGTCAGTGGTCAAAGTTAGGCTGGAGTTTAAAAAAGTAGAGTAAGCTAATTACATTGTCACCAAACTTTGCTGCTGCCCAGAACAGCATCTTTTATCCAGAGTGAATTTCTCATTAGCTACAGGAAAGTTTGACAGGACGAAGGAAAGCAAAATAGAGAAAAGTGCATTTAAGTGAGATGCATTGAGAGGATGTGACAAACAACTTTTGTGTGTGTGGTCAGTACATTGTGACGTCACGAGGCTCAAGCTGTATTTACTGTATCGGCTGCATGGATCTTCTCCATCCATCCATATAACTAGTATCTATACATCCACTATCTGTACCTATCCTTATCCTTTAAGGGTAGTAGTGGAGGGGGGGCTGGAGGCAGTGTGCTGTCTACCACTGTATGATGGGCCGTAGAGACGACCCGTCAAACTCACTCCATTTTGGATTTGTGTGGTTGTTTGTTGGACTTCAGAGCACCTGCCTCCACCGACTGGGAGTGTCGTCCCTTCAGTTGTCATTAAATCTCTGAACCGTTCACCTCTGTCTGGATTTACTCTCGTCCAGGACTCCTATGCTTCTGTGGACCTTTTTGAAATCCCTTGTTTAATATAACTGTGTTGCCTATGCTGGGGGGTGTCCAGAGGGCGGTGTGGCCTAGGGGGTAGAGTGGTCGTTCTCCAACACGAAGGACAAAAGCATCTGCCAAACATGAGGTTGAAGGATCTGTGCCAGAGACGGCCACAGATAGAGGGGACGGGGAAGTGTTGAGTGTTTTCATGTTACTTTCTGTTTCAAAATGTTTTCTGTGAGACATGGATGTTTCTTATATTGAGTAAAGGTCTAATCTCAATCTGCAAAAGGGCCTTAGTACTTGAGTTCAGTTAAGGGCTTTGCTAATATACTCTTTGGGACTAATTCACAGAGTGTTTGGGCCATTTCCCTCCTCCAGTCTGATCAATATTAGATACTTTACCTCCTGCAGTAAATGATTTGATCTCATTCAAAGGCCTAATATGATCAAACCAAGCAGGATTGGCTGACAACTCCTCACAAGCAACTGGGCTCAACGCCTCAGCCTGTCAGGAAACGTCTGACGTTAGCTCTGGTCAGCACAAACGCCCAGAAACTCCAGTTCAAGGTTGAAGGGGTTGAGAGGGAAAGTTAATGTCGGCCCATTATACAGAGAACACATCCTCTCCCTGCACCGCTTGACACATATCTCGTCCTGTGAGGGCACGTTGTTGACGCGCCAGACACGGACCCACACTTGTGAACACACCAGCACGTTCTGACATGGATACACACAAAAAAGCAAGGACACCAATCCATATCTACATACCCCTCAACCTCGCTCACCACGCCCCCCTGTCAGGTCAAACCTTTAATGATGCTGAAGAGAGAGGGAAACAAGGAATGAGAGAGAACGAGTGTGAAATGCTTCTCCTCCAAATGAAGTCGAGGTCATCCATTTTCAGGCAGGGGTGGGAGGACGTAAATTCTGAATGCGGCAGGATTTCAAAGGGAGAAATCTGCATAATATCTGACATGTGATTGGCAGGAGAGGGCGTGGAGGGAAAGGAGAGAAGGGATGAGAGGGGGAGAAAAACAAGAAGGAAGTCGGGAGGGAGTGAAGCTGAGATTCTGTAAACACCTCAATATTTCATTGGGAGTTGTGTTGTTTTTTTGAAGGACACTTAAGTTGTTTATAGTTAGACGCACTGAAAATTTGAAACAGACTTTTTTTGTGATTCATTTACGACTCAGATTAAAGAAGTGACAGTTTGTGTGAGTTTTTCTTTTCTCGTATAAAAGATAGACAAAGAGAAGTTTCTCCAGAAGTCGATGAGAAAATGACTCTTCTCACTTTGTTTCACACGTCTGTAAACATTTCCCAAGGTGTTTATACTCAATCTCTAGTTTAAACTCATATTTGCAAATGATGGTCCCGTTTGGAGTCAAAGAATAAAGCACTTTAATCATTGGATGAGCTCTCAGTCAGGCTCCAATCCCTAATCTTCCACATATGGTTACTTTCATAAATGGCGCTGGCCAAAACGCCAGATTTGAAGTTTCATAACAGCAGTTCACAAACCAAAGGGTGATGTCCTGCTGGGTTGGAAACTCGTGCTCAGCTGGCCTGAGGTCAGGTGAAAGAAACCATTTCCTGGCTGCGTTGGCTGTAACCTTTTCATGCAGCGCCCTAAAGTTGGTAGAATCTAGAATTCAAAGAGGCACATTGAGTAATTTAGATTTCTCCTTTTTTTTATTCCATCTATGAAAACATTGATTGGTTTTTTATCAAATATGTTGATGACGATATTGAGTCATGGTTTATTATTAATTACTTTTTGCACTAAACCAACATAAACATAGGAAGGAAAGTGCTTAAAATGAATATGTGTGCTGTATAAATTTCGAATTGAATTCCTCGTCACCTGTGTGTGTTTGTGCATGAACTCTGTATTACCAATCACAAAATCCTCAAGATGGAAGGATATGTTTTTTTCATGGCTCCACATCGGATTCAGTGGAGCGTGTTTGAGGAGCTCAGATTGAATCGAGGTCCGCTCGTGAACGTGAACTGCATGGCAACACGAGCGCATGCAAATCGAGGTCTTTCACAGAACGTTCTGAATGCTGCTGTTCCTCCACGTGGGCGTCCTGAGGTCAAGCTGCTGAGAGGGAGATGCCTCCGGATGGAACAGCTGCTTTGTCACAATGTCTTTCCATTACAAGTTGCACCTTTTCATTGTGCCAACGACACAAGGCCCTGATAGACATGTGCGTCTCTGACATTTTCAGCTACACCCGATCGTTCTCCTGTATGAATCCAGCTTGAACTGGAATGTGATGCACTGGTTCTCATTGGTTCTCCACTCTGCGGCCTCGTCTAACCTTCTGTATCTTCTCTCAGGGCAGAGCCTCCTCTCTCTATCACCTCACTGGACATTACTGAAAGGCTAATGTCCATTATCACTCAATTAGCCTTCTCACTACCCCTAGTCCTTTATCTCTTCCTACAAGATTATTAACTCGTGCTCCACAGAGAACATAACCACCAGGACTATTTTCAGAATGACAAGATAATTCACCACTATTTAACTGTACGTAAAAAATATAATTTTTCAATATTTATATATTCTGATATCCTCCTCGAGCCGCGTTCAAGAACACCAAGCTCTCAGTTGCAAGGCAATTTGAATGTCTGGGCTTACAGACACCTGGATGACACCACAGGAGCAGGATGGAGGCTGTTGTGTTTGGATGGAGGCATGTTATGTTTACATCCTGTCTTGTTAAACCAAAGTTTACATGTACTGTATTCCTACAATATCACCAGCACAAAGAGACCTGTCACCAAATCATATTTCACCTCAGGATTCAGCAGTTTCATGTATTAGAGCTTCGGTTGCTCCTCAGCTTTACAAGATGAGTTTTTCTACTTACAATTATTGGAGATCGTAGGAATATCATGAGAATTTTATTTTTAAAGTTGATAAAGATGAAATTATGGGAAGCTGAGATCAGAAGCTCTCGCCTGTTAGCTCAACATGTGCGGGCCATCAGAGGTGGAGCCCTCATGTCTGCATCCGCGTAATTGCTTTGTTGTGATGGAGATGGAGGGGAATGATTCAATATACGCAGTATCCACTCCACACCGCTCCAGGCTAGAAAGAAAATGCAACAGTCACACACTTGTAGATGAGAACTTTCAAACACACACACAAACAAACACACCCACACAATCACACACACACAGCCTTATCAGTCTTACCTAACCTGTCCCTGCTCCGATCTCCTCCTGTGCTTTGAACGTAGCCTCGATACGTGAGCACTAAGCAGGAGACAAAGAGGAGATGGTGGAGGCGTAATGAGGAGAAGCGGGAGCAGATAAGGTGGAGGAGCAGGAGGAGCAGTTAAAACAAAGGGTGGAGGAGAAGGAAGAGGAGGAGGAGGAAGAGAAGGAGGAAGGGAAGTTGTCGGGAACAGACAAAGAGAGACAGGCGGAGAAAAGAGAATGAAGAGGTGTGTGTGTGTGTGTGTGTGTGTGTGTGTGTGTGTGTGTGTGTGTGTGTGTGTGTGTGTGTGATGTCCATGGTAGTGGTGGACACACACTGAGGAGGGAGATTGAAGGAGGACAGCGGCGAGCACACCCTCCCCTCAGAGCAAGGGATTGAAGCAGAGAGGAGGAGGGGGGTGATGAAGAAGAGTAGAGATAACACTTAAGATGAGACACAAGTGAGATAGGTGTGTAAGAGTCCATCTCGCAGCATCAGGCAGATTATCACATGTTTTCCATACACACACACACACACACACACACACACACATACATACTAACTCACACAGCGATCAATCGCCACTTAGTGGAACCCAACCCTCTCACTGTGTATCTGAAGTCTGATTACCAGCTGGCTGGAGTTATAAAACTGCTCCATTTATCTGTCTGCATCCGTCTTTCTCCCTCAATCATATGCACACAAACACACACACACACACACACACACACACACACACATACACTTCCTCTGAAACAGGACTGGAAATGGATTTGAGAGCTTTTAGAACTGAGGGAAACGTCCACTGGAAATAAATGAATGAGCCGCTGAGTGAGCTGTTGAAGTCATTAGGAGCTCGTTCTCTCGGCTGCATACGTCTTGCTCAGCGCTAATTATCCGACTGCCATTTGGTAGAAGTCTTTATCCAGAGAGGGGTTCCAATGCCCCGGGAACCAGGCACCTCTCGTCTGCAGCGCCATCTAGAGGTGGTTGTACTGGGAATAAAACCAGTAGAGTGTTCATGTCAAATTTGGTGAGGTAATTATACGTAGGCAGGGACGGGAAGTCATTTCGAACTGAGACCTAAAATATAATGATCAAGAAGAGTTCCTATTTCAACCAGCGTTGCTTTTCAAGCCTTCACGGCTCAAAGAACAATTACATTTGTTTTAAATCATATCACGTGATGCCATTCAGCCAATCAAATGTCTTCTATTGTCCTTTTGTTGTCGTTTCCTTACAGATACTATATGTTAAGACCTTATTTACAAATCTGTGAATGTGGATGAGCATCAGAGTCGGCGAGTGAGGGAGAGAGACGAGAGAACAGAGAAAGAAGAAGCTGCTCAGCTGTTGAGATGCATTGAAATTGGTAAAGAAAAATCGAGACTGTGAAGTTTATTAAATTTCACTTGGAAGAAATGTTGCGTGTCTACGCCTTCCTGAATTTTGATTGAACACCCCTGCTGTAAAATAACGCTTCTGCAGACTCTCTTAATAATGTGCGACGCTGTATAACAATATAGTTTTTATTCCGTTAACAGTGAGTTGCAGGAGGAGGAATTCCTCCCCCCCCCCCCTCCAGGCTTTGTCTATGCAGAGTGTTGTGTATTCACAATGGTTGCATTTACTGTTTATGAATCCTGAGTGTGTTGTACTGGTCGTCGGAGATCCCAGGACAGATTCCAGTAAAGCTGCTGCACTGGTTGACCGTCTGGCTCTTCACCGAACCTTTAGACAGGTCAGCGTTTGTGGTTGACATGAAGACGTTGCCCCCCCCCCCCCCCCCCCCCACCACACACACACACACGCTACCAGAACGCCATCAGAATTACCAACAAAATGAGAGAAGAGAGAAAGCAGAAGCAGGAATGTAAGGCCTTCTAATCTGCTGTAGAAAAACAGGAGGAGAAATGGCAAGAGTGAGAATTGAAGAGGAGGCGTAGGAAGGTGTGTGTGTCTATGTGAGTGTGTGTGTGTGTGTGTGTGTGAGTGTGTGTACATGTGTGTGTCTGTCCTATTCAGTCCTGCTGGCCTTGTGCTTCTCTTATGTTAGCTGAAGGTTGAGCCTTGGGCTGCGATGAAAAGACCCCATCGGCAGGCTATGAGCACCCTTTTCCTGTGTGTGCCTGTGTGTGTGTTGTGTACAGAGTATACACACACACACTAACACACACACAGGTTCCTGGTAGCCTTGGGCGCCCACGACCCACACACACCGGAGACACACTCTCCCTTTTGTTCCTCCCAAACAGCTCTGTAGAAAAGTAATAAAGACAGGAGCGCTCTGACAGCCAGTCCAACCATCTGTCCTTCATCACTCTGTTCCTCTCCTCACCTTCATCATCTGTCTCTCCCTCCGTCTCACCTGCGACGTCTCTGTCTTTCAACATGGTTTATTTTCTTGTGCGTCAGCTTATCTGGTTTATCTTAACTTGTCCGTCACTGACACTGGTTTAACATGTCCCTTCATTTCCCCCTGTCAATACGGTAAATGTTTTTTAGACACCCTCCCCAGTTTTTGTCTGGTATCCATCTTTTTTTATTTTCTCCTCCTGTAGAAGTCTTTCTCCCTCTTTACTTCTCCCCATCTACTTCCTCCCTGTGCCTGTCACTGTCTCCCTTCTCCATCCCATGCTGAGTTTGCCTCTAGCCCTCCGTGCCGCTCTCTCCCTCTCAGCCTGTTTTTCTCTCCTCTGTCCTTCGATCTGTTTATTCTCTGCTTGTTTTTCTTGCCTCCTCCTCTCTCTCTCTCTCTCTCTCTCTCTCTCTCTCTCTCTCTCTCTCTTTCCAGACCTTTACCACCACCACTACTTCTATTACTTTGCTCCTTCTCCACTTTCTTCCCTGTCCCTGATTTCATCCATCTCCTCCATCCAACCTCTCTTATTCCATCATTCATCCTCTCTTTTCTTTTTATTCCTCCATCTCCCTATTCCTGCTCATGTTGCAGTTTATTCTACCCTTCATTATTTATTTTTTTATTTAACTCCACAGCTCTCTCCGTCGCCATGTTTTTGCCTCCGGGTTATTTTTTCTGTATCACCGTCTGAGCACAATGATGAAAACATAACTTTTTCATTCTCAGGAATCCCATCACAATCACTATATAGAGATATTTAAAGTGTCACATTCTGTATTCGCATTTCCATTTTCCCCCTGAAACTAAATTCTTAACGTTATCCAGCTCCAGAAACACAAGGCTGATGGATCCACTAACGATCCTGTAAGTTCAGTGTTCACTTTGATTCAATTCAATCCTGTTTGTGAGAAATTCATTTTTCATATCTGTCATTTTTGACACAGCAGTCAGGTCTTAACATTAGAATACCCATGAGCCTTGGGCCCTGTTGCTGTGGAGAAGAACTCAGTCAGAGGCAAAGGAGCGGTGGGGAGCGCAAAACACTTTGTTGTTCACGATGGATTTAATCTGTTGAGTGTGTGTGTAGCTTCCTTAACCACGTAATCTTCAGCTTCACCATTAGCAAATTCACTCAAGGACTTTGATTGTGGAGTTAACTTCTCTCTACACGAGTGCAACTTTTTTAGAAAGATGTGTTTTGAGTAGGACAGCTCACACTGTTAAACTGCTTGTTTGTGGCTGGTGGGTTTACCACATGTAGACGGCTCTTTGAAAGGTTCTGGAGGAAAACGCTCACATGGAGCTACACTTTCTAATGAAGTAGAATAGTCTCAATTATTTTATTGTCTCTTTCTATTAATTATGTTTTTGTAAGATCAGCATTGGTGGAAGGACACGAGCTCCATACATGTGCGGATATCCAGAAACTGCTTGCAGGCTAAATAACATTATTGGTGTGGGGGGGGGGGTCCTTTTTCTTGATCCACGCCAAAAATGTCTGGGTTTTTTCTTGGCTCATTTCCTCTTCTTCTTTAATGTCTTGTGGAAATCTGCCCTGTGGTGTTTGCAATATCCTAAACTTACATTTACTAATTGTTAAATCATCATAAATGACCTTGTGACGATCCTCTGGAATAAATAGTCATAGAGTCAAAAACCAGGTAGCTAGAAACCACGTCCTCATTCAGTTTGTTGTTGCTGCCAGCTGAGAACAGAGTGTTTGATGTATTTCAATAACAAGGTGTCACACAAAGGATCCGTGGGACTCGACATGCCCCGCCTGCACTGTCATCTGTTTGTATTTTCAGTGGAGCTCTATATAGATGTACTGGGACATAGAGTACATGTATGTGCTGAGCTAGGCTGCAGGTGTTATATAGAGGGCGACTCCATGTGAGCGCAGGTCTGCACACAAAGGACATAACACCCAAGTCAGCTGAGGTCACGCTGATGTAGGATCTGCTTGAGACAGGGTTTTCTCAGGATGCATTTCAAGCAGCAATATCTTAATGTGTGTCTCCACTCCACCCTCAACAACTGCTTAGATTTAAAGCCCTTTTCATTAACCTGGGCTTTTCAGTCCCTCTCGAGACTCTACTCTCCACCTCTGGCGGAGATCCTGCTGTTTGTTAAATGTGGTGTCCTTGTTTTGTCAGATTATGCCATGGAAACCTGTTTCTTGATGGAAGCCAGTGGACCAGTGAAGCTGCTGTACAGCCAATGGTTGATCGAGCTGAAAGAGAGGCCACCAAGTGGATTCACTCCAGCCCAACCTTTCCCATAAGACGGGCAAGCTCAAAACCAGACCACCTCACTTTGTTTTGGCCGACCCGGTGAAGTTTATCAATTAGCACAATCGCCTGTAAGAAATCCACTGCAGGTGCTGTGTGAGTTGAACTCTCAGGATCAGCATTGACAGTATTAATGGTGGAATTAAGTTTGGCCTTGACCACTGCATTAAACCGCCTACAACAAAAACACACTCGATACTTCTCCCTTGTTCCTTCCCTCCGTCAGTGTTAAGAGCCGTGACTTCAGCTAATAGAACTCCCTTTGTCACCTTGTCTCCATTGGGGAATAACACAAACCTCCTGTCCCCCCCACCACCACCCCACACACACTCACTGAACACTGTGTTACCGCATCTCTACCGTGTCGTCAGCCAGGACCGGAGCTGAGTTGCAGGCGTCACAATGATGAGTGTGTTTCATTTAAAGTCCCATTGATCAGTTTGGCTAATTATAGCCATTTGTTAGCCCCTGTGTGAGTCTGCTTCAGTGTGTGAGGGTGTGAGGGTGTGAGGGTCATTTTGATGGTGTGACACTCAAATGGATATCTGAGCTAATTGTGCGCTGACACCTAAAGTAAAGGTTTCTCATCCTCGTTGTTTAGTGTCAATGTTCAATAAAGAAATAATTATTTCTGAGCTTATCACTAATTGTATCTGTTGAGGGAGAAAATCAGCTCAGCTAGACGCCAATTTGATGGAAGTCTTTATTTATAACGAGGGAATTTTCTGTTGGATATGAACTTAAAGATGTAAAACATGTTGATTAGATGCACTGGTGGTGAGGAGGAGGCCGGCGGTGCATGAGGCTCGGGCGTCTATCTCCCTGTCACACGTGCTTGTGTTCAGAGATTTCAAACTTTACCGACGTTGCCTTCCACTCTGCTGGTTCAAGGTAACGCTGATGGGTTGCTATGGTTTTGGTGGTGAGCTAGAACCTCCTTCTGCTTTAAGTCTAATTTCTTTGTTCCTTCTGCTCTTGCAGAGGCACATAGTGGGAGAAAGCCAAGGTCTGAGGAGAGTGTGGAAAGATAGAGAGACACTATTTAATGCAGAAGACTTAAGACTATGCCTGGGTGAGCATGAGAGAGCTGGGGGGGGGGGGGGGGGCATACACATAACAATTACATTTAAAAACACATCTGATACGGCAAGTGTTATTTTTGCACCCAAATTATTCACGATCATCAGATGTTCGAATGCCATATATCTATTCATAATGATGCTAAATATTTTTAGTAAACAAGCTTCTTCTAACAATTTGTCCCATGTCTCCTTGATCATGGTGTCTTCTGTTAAACCTCGGTCCAGATGACGTGTGCATTTGTTTGCGAAGGATGATAAAAGACTGGAGATGTCGCAGCTCTTGCTCAATTGTTTTTACTGTAATGATTCAACAAGGGCTGGATCAGTTTGCATCCTCCTCTCACACCTCTGTCTCTCTGTCTCTCTGTCTCTGTCTCTCTGTCTCTCTGTCTCTCTGTCTCGTTGTCTCTCTGTCTCTCTGTCTCTCTGTCTCTCTGTCTCTCTGTCTCTCTGTCTCTGTCTCTCTGTCTCTCTGTCTCTGTCTCTCTGTCTCTGTCTCTGTCTCTCTGTCTCTCTCTCTGTCTCTCTCTCTGTCTCTCTGTGTCTCTCTGTCTCTGTCTCTGTCTCTGTCTCTCTGTCTCTCTGTCTCTGTCTCTGTCTCTCTGTCTCTCTGTCTCTGTCTCTCTGTCTCTCTGTCTCTCTGTCTCTGTCTCTCTGTCTCTCTGTCTCTCTGTCTCTCTCTCTGTCTCTCTGTCTCTGTCTCTGTCTCTGTCTCTGTCTCTGTCTCTCTGTCTCTCTGTCTCTGTCTCTCTGTCTCTCTGTCTCCGTCCGTCCCACCTGAGACCAAGTCCCTCCACTTACGGGGGCTTAACGTTGGCTGGAGTATCAAACCACACTGTGACACCAAGCTGTCAGGATGAGTTGATGTCCCCTGATCCTCACTGTGATCTCATCCATCTGGTTTGTAAGAGACCTGGAGTTGGTGAGGACTCGGCACCACTGGTCTGTACTGGTTGGTCTTTAGCCTAATGCAGGTATGGAGAGATTGTTGGCTCGTGTGAAAAGAGGGAACGAGAGGAAGGAGGATGATGGAGTTTTAGCCAGTTGAGTAGTGGGGTCTTCCTCTGCCATGTTCTCTTGATGGATGGAGCTCATTTCATCTCCGAGGAGATTATTCATCTCCAGAGGAGATTAATGAGGAGGGGTCAACTGTGTGAGGCCTTTACACACATACCGATACACACATACAGATGTGTAAGAACACACACAGTCATGTAGAAATGCACACGTGAACCTGCAATGAGGAGGTCAACAAGCACAGCAGGAGGGTTTTGAAGAAGAAGCAGATCTTTCAGTGACCTGAGCTTCAAAAAGGAACTTTGCTCAATGTAATTCACTCATAAAATATAGCTTTACAATCAGGAGGAACATTGTGTTGTAGGAAGAACATCACAAGTCTGTTTGGCTTCTGGATAATTCAAGAAATTGACATTAAAAAACACTATTTATTTGCTTTTCAACCATTTATTTGCACTGAGACATAACACTTTATACATTTCAGGACACATTCAGCATATTTTTAAATTGTATTCCTGTTGATAGACGGCTAATGTAATGTTTGGATAAAGTTTTTCATAAATTGATGGAGAGAAATACCTTTTTGAACATTCTAATTTTCTTTCCATTGTGATTCCCAGGGCTTGATGATCATATTGAATATCTGTAGTAAACTTACATCCTGATTTTTACTAAATCTTGAATGAATATCATTTCTTTCTTACAATTTCCTCTGCCTCCGACCGCTCACTGTGGACAAAGCTACAGAACATGACAAGTAGGACCTGATTAGCACGTAAGAAAGAAATGAAACTGTTTACCCACTTCTGTCCCCGTCTCAACATCGTGTTCTTCTCCTTTTCACTCTACACCTCCTCCCATCTCCCACTGATGTCCTCCTCCTGTTTTGCCTATAGGTCGAACAAGGTGGAATATCTGTTGTCCTGTCAAAACCGTGTTCTCTCCAGCCAGCTGCATATTTCTCTCCTGTCTTGTTCCTTCGCCCTTTCAAACAAACACTCTCATCCTCCTGAAGGGGGAAAGTGTAATGAAAGCACCTTGACCTTGAGGATGAAAGATTCCTGAATACCACACAGAGCCTTTGTGCGGAGGAAAATCAATTCAGCTCCGTCCGCTGTTTCGTTGTTGTTTTTTTTTAAAGCTGCGTTCTTGATGTTGACAGTACAAACACTTGCAGCGACAGTGATGTATAAGTATGGATGATGAAGATCTTTTCATGTATAGATGATCTGCTTCATTAGTTTAACTGCGAGAGACGACACATAACAGGCAACAACATTCACATCTGAGGATTCACAATTTATTCTGACCTGCAGGACTCTTAAAAATGGTTATTTGTTCAGCTGCTGTCAAAGAAAGTGTTTTACATACAGGCTGTTTCTCTTTTACAATGTTAATTATTGGGATTTTTAAAAACTAGCAAAAGAAGGCCTGCTTGTAAAATTTACATCACAGGCTCTTTACCTTAAGTGCCCCGGCCCGTAGTTCGATTCCTGGCTTGTGAACCATGTACTGTGTCATTTCTCCACTTTCAGAAACTTTGCTAGCTAAAACTTTCTCGGGCCGTGGCTAACATTGAACTTGCGTTACTAATATTCCTCATTGTTTGATCACTAACTCATTGAGTAGATTACCCGCTCTGCCACATGTACATTAATATCTCGTATTTGCTCTGTATGAACAATATGCCGCCCATAAGGCTTTAATCATTGGTGTTGTTGTAAGTCTTCTTCTTATAGATAGATATAATAGAGCCCCCCCCCCCCCCCCCCCCCCTCTCTCTCTCTCTCTTTCCAGGCTTCTCTGTCTTTTCATCTGTCTCCGTCTCTCCTGGGAAGCTGCAGTTGATTGTTTTAATGGAGAATTCAAACAGACCTCCCCTCCTCTCTGTCTCAATTCTCTCCCTCCCTCTTTTCTCTTCTGTCTTCTCCTCTCTCTCTCTCTCCCTCTCCATCCCTCTTTCTGCCATCTCACGCTCACTTGGCAAATATCACCTAGCGTTTCTCCTTCTTTTTTGGCCGTCTGTCACTGATCAATACGCTGAAAAGGCCAAAGAGAGGGAGGGACATTGAGAAAAAGACAGGAAAAGAGAGCAAGAGAGGAGCCGAAGAAAAATGGAAGTGAGTGTCTTTATCAATCTTTCATTGCCTATATCAATTTTTTTAACCAGCCCCCTCCCTCTTCTTTACACCGCACCGTCTCTCTCTCTTTCTCAGCCTTGCAGGCCAAACGTCTCTTGTAGAAGCAAAGTGCTAAATCAACATACTGTATGTCAGCTGAGAGAGAGAGAGAGAGAGAGAGAGAGAGAGAGAGAAAATAAATGAAAGAAGAGGGCAAAGAGAGAAAAGATGCAGGATGTGAAATATGAACATTTCAAGAAAGTATGAAACTAGATATAAAAAATAAACAGGAAACAAACGACAGAGGATTTGGGAGAAAGCAAAAAGAAATTTACATTTTTAAGATGCTGCACTAAAAAAGGAAAATAATGAAAAAAGTAAAATAGAGGAATGTTCCCTATAAACCCAGGAAGTATTTTTTTAGAAAGTGTCCTTATCAAAGGCTAATGCAGTTTAATGCAACTTTGGTTCAGTTTTGTGTAATTTCTATCAATTTTAACATTACAAAGAGTACTTTGAAAAGGGTTTGTTGTCCTAATGAGATATAAGAATATTAATACCACTGTATCTGTCAATTCAATACAAAGCCGGAGCCAGAAGCAGGTTCACTTAGATTATTTTAAAGACTGGGAACAAGACTCTGCTCGCTCTTTTCTCATTTTGACACTTATTTTCCTGAATGGAATAAACATAACATGTAACTTTAATTATAATTAGTGTGCTTTAGAGAAGCTGGAGTACGGTTAGCTGCTTCTTCTTCTTCTTCTTCTTCTTCTGCAGTACTGCACCAATGTCAAGAAGCATTACTGCCATCTTCTTTATTTGCCTCGTCTTCCTCTCCTCCTTTTTATCAAACACAAATAGGAGGGTGAAGTCAATCTTCTCTAATCTCTGCATGTGAAGAAAATCAGAAAACGCATCTCTTTCCTCAAACTGTCCTTTACTGCAGCTCCTCTTTTCAGCCTCTGTCTGAAATACTTGGTTTACCTCCTGTCACTTTAAGGCCCTCCTCCTGATAAATCCCAGTCTGCTCTGATTGGCAAGCATGCCCACTCTGTTGTGATTGGTTGTAGGTTTGTTATACAGATTATAATTATTAGCCCCACTACTGACGAGGTGTTAAAGGTCCAGTGTGTAAGAACGTTTACATTCACAAAATACCTATAGAACGTTCTAGAGGAGAGGGAAGCTGAAGTAGCATCAAACGTCTCTTACTATAACATAAAAACAATATTCAAGGAAATAACAGTTGGGAAGTAAACCCGACCCTCAGACATTCAGATAGAAAGATGATGGATGGATGGATGGATGGATAGAATAAAGGGAGGAAAAGAGTCAGAGCAGTTTGTCATGTAGCCTTGTGGATTTCCTCGCAAATATCTAAATGACCCGACTGACCAATCAGCTTACTGACATTTACACAGTAATTAACCCAGCAGCCGGCGACCAGGCAACACCAGCAGCATCAGAGACAACGATGAACATCTGTGTGTGTGTGTGTGTGTGTGTGTGTGTGTGTGTGTGTGTCTGTCTGTGTGTGTGTTTGTGTATTAACTTCGAGGAGAAACACGCAAGAGCATGAGTGTGTGGGCAGAGACTAATAGATGAGCATGTCGTATTATGAATCTGTGTGTGTGTGTGTGTTTGTGTGTTTGTGTGTCTGTGTGTGTGTGTGTGTGTGTGTGTGTGTGTGGTTTACAAACCTGCTGCCATGACTATTCCCCTCCGGTGGTGAACAATGTGTTGTCAACAAGTTTTTTTAATGTGTTAATTGCATTAATTGACCCTCATTATGTTTTCATGTGTTAACCCCATGTTATACATATTCATAACAGTGTGTTACACATGTTGTTCATAGGTGCTTTGGATTCTGTGGCCTTACACACCTTGTCATAGTTGCTGGTATATTTTTAATACACACAGCTGCAGCAAGTATTGATCATCTGCATGTATTTGATTTGTTTTCTTTATCGCAGCCCTCTTATCAATAATCACAATCTTTCTGGAGTTGACCGACTTTGTGTTTGAAGCAGATTCTTTGCTGACTTGTTGTCGCACAGATTCTTCCTCAATGAAAATGACTTTTTATTGCAACCATTATTCTTTTAATGGCAAAATGAATATGAATCTGGTCAAAATGAGGAATGAAAGACTCTGCCCCCCCCCCCCCCCTCCAGCCCCAACCGTCACATCGCCGGCCGGAGCGGTCTAGAAATGTCATGTCCTCTTGCTAATGAGGAGGTAGTGTTAGTGTGTCTGTGTGTGTGTGTGTGCGTGTGTAGGGCTAAAAGGAGTTTAAGGCATGGACGCCTACAGAGGGAGTTCACACACACACACATACACACACACACGAACACACCCACACCCACACACACACACACACACACACACACACACACACACTGACATTTAGAAGCACCATAGACTCTAATTCTGTTTCAGTGTCTGGCCTTCAGACTGCCCAGTTATCTCGCACAGCACACACACACAGACACACAGACACACAGACACACACACACACACACACACAGACACACAGACACACAGACACACAGACACACACACTCCTCTTTACCTCCTTCTTCTTCCTTTGTCTTTCGTTGACATGCCTCGGGGCCACACAACATCAACACCTGATAAACAACTTTGTAAAAACATTATAAACCCGCCCTGCAAAAACCTGCCCTGCCACCGTTACAGTAAACCACCTGACCTGTGTGACACTGAGCTCTGAGCAAGGCTTCCATTTTGCAGGGGGAAAGAAATCCACATACCTTTTTTAAAATGAGACATTAAAGGTCCATGGAAGTGCATTAAAGTGACAGAGTGAAGCCGAGCCGACGCCTTAAAGACCCACATGAGGAGTTTGGAGCTCTCCTGCCTCAGAACTGGTCTCGGAGCTGTAAATCAGAACTGCTAGTGAACGCAGAGAGTGAGTCACATGAGGAAAATGACCACTCGACCATGTGTGAGGTGGGTTTGTGTTCTCACTTACATGTCAGACTTCATGGGATGCAACAGTGCTAATGTGTGACGGGCCTTTAGAGATGTTACGCTAACATTTTTCCCTTTTGGTCCCTGGACTTTGCTTATCCACTGAGATTGATTCTGTGGGAAATTGGTCAAAATGTCTCAGAAACATCGTCTCTTCAGTAACTTGGTCCCGATTCGTGCAAAACCTTTATGTCTGCTTTCTTGGTCCAAGTTTTTTTAGGATATCCATTCAGTAGTTCTGGGATGTTCCTGCTGAAAAACAAACCAACGGACAGAGAAACAGCTTCGTTACCCACCAGAGCTGATGAGCTACTGACCAGTTTAATGTACTACTACAGACACAAATGTGGAAAAACAAGCAGAACCTTGATTTCAGTAATGAATCATTGTTGTTAAATGATGGAGTCTGAGACGACGCCCTCGAACAAACCATTTAACCCTCTAATGCTCCAGCAGAATGGGTAAGTGTCTCACAGGGGAAGTGCCAATAAAAACATTTCCTGGGTATGTGTGTGTGTGTGTGTGCATGTGTGTGTGTGTGTGTGCATGTGTGTGTGTGTGTGTGCATGTGTGCATGTGTATACACTGTATACCTGCCACCCCCTGTAACACTTCCCCGCAGGCTGTCACTGTAAATAATATAGAGTTTTTTACAGTCTGGTTAAATACGATCTAGAAAAGTGTGAACTTCACAGTCATAATATGCTCGACATCACCCATCTGTCTTATTGACACATGCGTTCATTTTGCGACAAGCTGCTTCACGCACACACACACACACACACACACACACACACACACAAACAAGCACATCCTCATAGCTCACTATTGTTTCAGGTTTTTGGTCTGTTCACACAGACACACACAGACACAAAACACAACAACAATACAGTGTGCGCACACAGACTTGCACTGAAGGAAAATAAAAGGTAATGGAATACGCCTTGCTTCCCTGCCTCTCTCCATATGCTTTGTCTGCCCTCATTAAAAGTGATGGGTGCACATCAAACACACACACACACACAGACACACTCACCAAATCATATCATTCCGAACTGTCATATTAGTAAAATATTAATGGTGAGCATGCCGGCTTGATATCCTCTTCTTGTATGTGTTTGTGCACGAGTTCCCTGTCAGAGGCTGTGTGTGTGTGTCTCTGTGTGTGTGTGCGTGTGTGTGTGTGTTGCACACAAACAGACAAAGATCTGAAATCTTTGTGGCGATCTAAGATGAAGGGAGGCTGAAGTAATTGGGTCGAGAGAGAGGTAGGGAGAGAGATAGATAGAGAAAAATGAATAAGGGCAGGATCACTCAAAGGTGCCTGGAAGAGAGAGAGAGAGAGAGAGAGAGAGAGAGAGAGAGAGAGAGAGGAAAAATATAATAGAAAAAAATGAAATTCCCAGAAAAGGAAACAATGGAAAAGAAAAATGGCTCACTTGTGTGTGTGTGTGTGGGGGAAAAACTACATCAGCCTTTTTTATTTGTCTTTATTCTGAGATAGGGACAGAAGTATGGAAAGACTTTTGGTAAACCCAGAAACCTGCTGGTCATGATATCTACGAGCCCGTTTAACTTACACCGACTTGTTATCAGATGCAGAGAGCACTTCATTTTGGACACTGTCAAAATAAAACAATGCTGACTGTTAAAAGGAAAGAAAATTAAAAATTGGCATCAAAACAACTCAGTTAGTTTAATAAAGGTTATATTCTGTTTGTGTCTTGTTTGACCTTTTACTGGCACTGTAAAACTTTATGAGAATGCAGCGCACACGTGTATTCACCTGCAAAACCACTGAGAACTCTGATGTCATTCAGAGCAGTTCAACTAAATACTGAAGAGGAAGTTGTCAGGGTAATGGACAAACCCTTGAGTTGTATAACCGACCACTTCTGATAAAAGTATGTGCAAGTCTGTCTCCTAGAAATATTTATATCTGTCTCTGTCTTATTTATCTGAGCCGGCCGCGGTGATCAATGGCTGCGTAATGTTCAGAAGTGGATGAGGAGCGATGAAGCAGGGACAGAGTCTGGATGGAGACACAGTCTGGATGGAGACACAGTCTGGATGGAGACAGAGTCTGGATGGAGACACAGTCTGGATGGAGACAGAGTCCTGATGGAGACAGAGTCTGGATGGAGACAGAGTCCTGATGGAGACAGAGTCTGGATGGAGACAGAATCTGGATGGAGACACAGTCTGGATGGAGACAGAGTCTGGATGGAGACACAGTCTGGATGGAGACACAGTCTGGATGGAGACACGTTCTGGATGGAGACAGGGTCTGGATGGAGACAGAGTCTGGATGGAGACAGAGTCTGGATGGAGACACAGTCTGGATGGAGACAGAGTCCTGATGGAGACAGAGTCTGGATGGAGACAGAGTCTGGATGGAGACAGAGTCCTGATGGAGACACAGTCTGGATGGAGACAGAGTTCTGATGGAGACAGAGTCTGGATGGAGACACAGTCTGGATGGAGACACAGTCTGGATGGAGACAGAGTCTGGATGGAGACACAGTCTGAATGGAGACAGAGTCCTGATGGAGACAGAGTCCTGATGGAGACAGAGTCCTGATGGAGGCAGAGTCCTGATGGAGACAGAGTCTGGATGGAGACAGAGTCTAGATGGAGACAGAGTCTGGATGGAGACAGAGTCTAGATGGAGACAGAGTCTGGATGGAGACAGAGTCTGGATGGAGACACAGTCTGGGTCCAATCCGGCAGCACAAGCAGTTTTTGATGAGTTTCTTGAAAAGTTTTCGTTTGGATGTAAACAAACCAACCGTGCAACTGTTAATCGGTTTTGAAGGAAACACAATTACAAACTGGAGTATGTGAGACATATTTTTTTTTTAAATTAAATTAAGCACGACTTTTATTAATGGCACTGAAGTCACCGGGGAGTTTAGCCAATAAAAGACCCCTTTGTTAAGGTTAAGGACTGTGACATATGAATAAACACATTGTGTCTGAAGTGAGTGTAAACACTTCGTATGGATTAAACCAGATTAAACCAAGGGCCTGAACATAACTGTGTTAAAGTTCAAAGTCTCCCTCTGGTGACAAGTATTTAAACACATGTTACACATCTGCATTTTTTTGTATATATTTTATTTTACTCATTTTTGTTGAAGTACTTAAGTAAGCAGTCAAACAGCCGGGCTTTGTGATGCCACAAACAAAGAACCACCATCCTGTCAACTCAACTTTAAAAGGCTCCTAAACTGCAGGTGGCGCTGTGAGGGTGGGGACACAGGTAACAGGGGCGGGGCCATATCAGCATATGTTTTTAAATGAGTTAATTTATTTACTTATTTATTTAAAGGCAAAGGGAGGATGTTTTTGAAGATATTTATGAGACTTTAATGATGCTAATATCATTAAATCACATCATGGCTGTTCTTCTGTTCCGCTCTGTCCTCATTAAGATGTAACACAACAGATATTCAATCCACAAAAGTTTGGATCTGCTGCTCTGGACATCCAGTGTCATAAGTTTGTGTGTGTGTGTGTCCGCTCAATTATTTCCAGTGATTAAGAAGACAGGTAGAAAAAGAGACACAACGCTGATCTGCAACAAAACATTTTCCAGAATTAAAGGTTGGAAACCGTGTCAGCTAACCAGCCCACCGGGAGAGCCTTGACCTCCAGGCAACATGTTGTTGTGTGCAGGTGATATCGGGACGTCATTGTGTTTCTGAGAAAGTGCCAAGCAAAGAAACGACAGGTCAGTGGAAAGTGAGAGAGATCGTTTGGAACATCGGAGGAAAGTGGGAGAGCTGGAGGAAGGGATGGAGAGAGAAGGATGAGGGAGTCCACGGAGGAGAAGCACAGTTAAAGAAGACAAAGCATTATTGCTGCTTGGTTACGCAGGGACAAGCTTTGGGTCTCTCTGCCCCCCCCCCCCCCCCACACACACACACACACTCACACACACACACACACATACATACACACACACAAACACACACACAAATACACACTGGGGGGACAGAGGGGATGCCTCTGTGGTCACCAAGGTCTTTCCTTCCTGTAAATTAAAACCATTAATAACCAACTGGGAGAAGAGCGAGGGCTGGGAGGAAGGAGATGGATGGAGGACAGAGAACGAGGGAGAGAGGGGGAGAGAAAGAGATGTGAGGGAGGATGGGGGGGGGTTGCGGATGATTTGGAAATAAAGATGGCTGAACTAGATGTAAAGTGATAGGAAAGTGGTGCGGAGGAGAAAAAGAGGAAAGTTGAGACACGAGAGACGTGGCTCCAATAAATCCCTGTGATTGGCTGAATGAGATGTTCCGCTTAAGTGTGTGTGTGTGTTTGTGCGTGTATGCGTGTGTGTGTGTGTGCGTTTGGGTTAAAATATACATTCAGTTTCAACCGGATGTTTCCAGTGTGAGAAGTCAGGACCTGTTCACCTTCGGTTACTCAGAGTTCAGTGAAGCTGGAGAATCTGAGGCTGGTTCTCATCGTCCTCAATCTGGAAATCAAACTTTGTTTCATTTTGCTTCCTTATTCTGTTAATTTTCAATAAAACACAAACTTGTATGTAATTGTTCTCCTGATGTCGCGCTCAACAAATGCCAAGTGAGAGATGAAGTTCAGACCGGTTAAGATTCTGTCGTTTTTTACTATTTGTGTGTCATTCTACAATTTACAACTGTCACCACTGATGTTTGTTCACTTCATGAACACAAGGCTTCCTGTTAAAACTTCTGCTTTAACAGGAAGTAGCTACTACTATCATTTATTTATGTACTTAACAAAATGGGGCTATTTGCATGCACATTATAATGCATTCAAGTCGATAAACTTATATGAGAAGTGGAAAAAGACAAGGTTTTAACATCTGGGTGAGATTAACAATAAAAGAAAGTTTCATATTTATTATGATTACAAAGAGACGATTTACTTGTGCAACCACAGAATGTTTCACAAAGTCTTTGTATACATTAAATAGACAATAATCACGCAACCATAAAGTTCTAGTGGAAAGAACTTTAGTTCCTTTTAATAAAAAGATAAATCGCTCGATCCCATCAAGGTTACTGAAATTGCCTAGCAACTGTTAGACCACCACATCAATTCAGTATTTTTTTTTTTTTCTTCCTTGCTCACATGTTCATTTATGTTCATTGAAATCTGCCAGATAGTTCACCGGTTTCGTAAGCAGCTCCAACCTTGAGTCAGCTCACCGGGCTTTTCATCAAAACACACACACACACACACACAGACACATACACACACACACACATACACACGGCTGAATGAGTTTGGTGCTAAGAAAGAAATGTTAGTGTCAAACCAATATCAGTCTCTCTTCACCGCTGCCTACCTCTCTCCATTTTCATCTCAAGGTCGGAAAAAAGGAGGCAGGAGGAGGCACAAAAGAGCGAGAGCGTGATGGAGAGACAGAACGATACAGGAAGAGAGAGAGAGAGAGAGAGATATGAAGAAAAAGGGTTTTCATTTAATACATACAGGCTTTTTAATAAATTAGAGAACATATCCATTCAAAAGCCTCAGAAATACATAAACAGAATTGTGGCAATGTCGCGACCCTGAATGCATCACTAGATTTTCTATAAGTGAAGTCGATGCAGGTTCATTAATCGTCTTTTCTATTACCACCCAACTCTTGTGAATGTTTGCGTTACCGTATGTTTTCACTCTCAGAAAGACCAACAACAGGAAATCAATATAGAAAAAGCTTTCAGGTATAACAACATGTGAAAGCTTGTGGCTGCTCGGTGAGTCCAGTCGCACAAACACATGTTGGTGACACAGGAGTTTGAAATAAGACGAGCAGTTAACTGTTTTTAGAGATGATGATGAAATAACCGACGAGAGACGAGTGAAATTGGCCGAGCGCCACAATACCTCAGGGCAATAGCACATGACGGGGGGGGGGGGGGGGGGGGGGGAGGAGTTGGCGCTGTGCCTGCGTTGTTTAGCCGGCGACAACACAAGCTGTTGTGTATGTAATTATGTTATTAGCTCTTTAACATAACACGCGTGTGCACTCGTTTAATTCCGGTGGCGTCTCCCGCCCCGGCGCCGGGTCGCTGCCTGCCGCACTCAGCCGTTTTATTAGACCTAATTAAATTAGGCTTGACTCTTGTACACACATTAACACTGGAAATGTTTTGATGGTTCCACTACAGAAGAAAAAAAATTATAATCTGAATTATTATACTTATAACTGCAGCAGCTTATAACCACATCAGAAAATACGAACTTGTCTACGTGTGTGTGCTTTATCACATCTGTGTCGTCTGTGTGGACGCCACAGTCATTACTCAACCCCCCCCCCCCCCCTTTCTTTACTCACTTCCCTGAACCTCTCTCTTCTCTTATCCCCTACAATATCTCTATATTGCTATAATTCATTATTTACAATATTACAAACATTTTAATCACCGCAAATCATTTAAGAGTTGCTATTTATTTATTTGTATATTTATAAAGCCCGCTTTTATACAGTTTTAGCTTTTCAGATATTATCATTTTCCGCCATAGGTCCCTCGTATTGATTTTACATCTTTATTTTTTTTCTTGAGTCAGAAAATGTCAATGAGAACATCCAGAGCAAAATCCCCTTTTACACCAAGAGACCTTCAGCGTCAGGGAGTCAGCATGAAGGTGGAAGACACACACACACACACACAGACACACACACACAGAAGAAGAAGACAAAAGTAAAAAATCATGTTCCTACGTCATCTTTTATTTTGAAAAACAATGATTGTTTCTCTGTGCGAACACGGGACCATGATTTCCGACCTTTGTATCAAACCTGTCACTAAAATATATTTTTTATATTTTGCTCAAACTTTCCAGTGAGAGCTTGACGCAGCAGATGCACAGTTTCGAAAAAAGAAGCTGAAATATGGTGAGTTTGATTTCATGCAGATTTTCATATGCACGTTTAATCTCTGATTATCTTAAGAATGTGTTTGTTTATCTATTTGAAAGGGAAATGAAGTCCAACATGTAAATGTGCCAGATTTAGCCGCGAAGACGTGTTTTCATCCACATATAAAAAACATAGCAGCACAGACACTAAATCAAAATGTACATGTATGACGCTTGGTAACTTGGACAAAAGTACAAATGTAAAACCACAGGTGTATCAAGAAAAGACACATAAACAATAAAACACAACACACACACAACAATGAAATTATGTGAGGTGCCAATGTGAGGTCCTCACACAAACACACACACACACTTTCAGTTTTATATATGCAGCAAAGCCTCATATGTCAAACCAGCTTGCACATACATGACACAAATATACACAGATAAATGTCAGACAAGCACTTATTCACACAGACGGCGAATTGGATAAATCTCAAGCTTCTGTGTGTGTGGGTGTGTGTGTGGGTGTGTGTGTGTGTGTCCCTGCTACGAGACAAATCTTCAATTCATCACACGTACACAGACACACACCTATGACCCAGAGTATGCCAATGAAATGTAGACGGAAGGTAATTAAACAGGGATCAGGCTGCTCTTTATCAAGGGCTCTTCACTGCTGGGCTAAATTAACCTCTGCCCACACACACACACACACACACACACACACACACACACACACACACACATTTTGCTTTAAGGGTCCATACACACACACACACACACACATTAACAGAAATGTGCATTTGCATACATAGAAAGACTCTGTTGTCCGCTGCCAGTTAATGATAAAACATAATCATATTTACAGGCTCGATGAATCACAGTCAATGTTCTCCTCGTGTCTCGAGCAGAGAAAAGCAGCAGCTTGAATTGACTCAGTCAGTTTAATGCAATCTTTCCCTTTTGTCCTTTTATACCGACTATAAAAAAAAATCCATTCAGATTTACTGTGAGTTGTTCTATCTCACATCATGGAAAGAGGATATGAAGGTGGCCTCGTTTCCTCCAGGGACGTGAAGTGGATTTAGATCTTTGAGGCTGAAAATTCACTGAAGTTTCACCGACTCGTGTTCCTGGTGTAACTTCACTAATTTAGATTAACTCATTATCCTGTGTATCTACTCATACACATTAAGTTCAGTTCTCTATTCTGCTCCATACCAAATTTATTCAAAACATATTTGTTCCTAAACCTAGATGTAGACAATTGACTTTCATTTTAGCTTTGAAACCTGGAACTGACCAACTTTGCATTTTGAAGGCTTTTACAAACTAGAATCATTTTCAAACCTGTGTTCAGTTAATGAAAGTGGAAGAACAGAGTCGGACTTAGACTGAGCAATATATTATGGCTTTATGTTTTGGGACAAAATTCGATTTTTCACTTTCAGTCAAAATGCTTGTTGTTGACAATGACACATTTTGAAGCAGCAGAATAAGAAGAAAAACAACTTCCTCCTCTGTCCAGTCCAATATAAAGTTTATTTGTGGATATGTTTATCTCAAGCCGTTGCTCACACTTGTTCTCTATCAGGATGTGATGTGGCCGAGGTCGAAGCAAAGGTCAAACTACATGCGGTCAAATGTCAGTTAGAGAAACTTAATGAACCAAATTTGATGTGCAAAGCACTTTCAAGCTTTAAAAAGAATCGTGAATGTTCCGGGATGCAAAAATAATGGAACAATGGTTTTTTTTTGCAGGTAAGAGGTGATAGTGGCTCAGGATGTGGAGCAGAAGGTTGGTAGTTCGATCCCTGGCTCCTCCAGTGGAGGTTGGGAAGGACACTGAACCCTTAACTGCCCCTGATCGCCGTCAGAGACTCATTGAGATGTGAAAGAAAAACAAAACCATATTCTGAAACCTATTCACATTACGTGGAGCCTCATGGGGCGTCTACTGCTTTGTAGAGGGAAGGGAAAGAGGGGGGAGGGGGGGGGACCAGGTCAAACTGCAGCTGCTTGGATTGATGACTGATACGACAAAGTCTCCTGAATGTTTAGTCTTCACAACAGTCGTGTGTCTTTGTTCTGCTGCAGCTGGGGTTTGTCTCGCCGGCTCCAGGTGCACGTCTGGATCACAGCGGCTTGCAGCTCCGCCCAGCTGCTCGGTCACCTGTGGAGGTGAGGAAGAGGAGGAGAGCGGGGGCGAAACCAAAACAAAGAGGAAGAGAGGAAAAAGCAGAAAGGAAAGGAAAGATACAAGGACGGTGATAAATATATAGATGTAAAACAGATGAAAAAAATAATCACACGTGGCAGATGAAAGCTTGCAGCCGTCGAGAGTGGGAACATCTCACCGGGGGGGCGGCGCTGAGGGGAACCCGAGCAGCACCGGGCCTCGGCTCCGTCGGCTCTCTGGCCTGAAGCCGTCGTGTTCCAGCAGCAGATGCTCACAGGCGTCAGGTTGACAGGACAGAAGAGTCCAAACAGCAGCCCTGCAGTGATTTTTATTACACACACATTAATCAATCCCAAACTGATACATGGCCACAAAGCCTCTTCCAACAATAGATGTTTAGATATAACAACAAGTATTTATTCAGTGCTGCAGTTAATTGTGTGTTTGTAAAATAATACTTGATAATAATCCTTCATTAATACTGAACTCTACAGGTCATGTTTTTTATATTGTCACTATATCGTGATTGTATGAGATCATACATTTTATAAAAAGATGGACGACATGACGGCTGAGAAAAAGTGAAGCCAAAAAGTCTCAGTCGCCCCCTGGTGGCTGTTTGCAGTATAGATTACAAACCCTCTCTTCTCCATGTTGGCGTATGGAACAGGGACCAAACTAACAAGTCAAAATAGACGACAAATACATCTTTAATAAAAACAAATGTTTTAGGTACATATGTGTAATATAGAGCTTGTCTGGTCAACGTCAGCTGGAGCATTTGGAAACCTCCCCGGACTTGGGGAGGTTAGATTTTTCATAACTGAGACACATCACGTCGTTTTCATGTCGCTCCCCCAACCGCCATCTAATCTATGACATATCAGATTATCCACAGCCTCATGGAGAGGCAGGTTCACTCCAGCAAACGCACACGTGTTGCAACCTTTGACTTCCCGGGCGTAGAACAGCTGAACGACACCAGGGCGTCTCTGCAACAACATGGCTGTGTCATGTCTGCTACACAAATGACACAAACTTAAATCTTACTGGGAATCAGTGTGGGGAACTCGTTTTGTAAATGTTTAATTGATATCAGCGAAGCCTTTTCATTAGCACCAGCTATGGTCAGTGACGTCTAAGAGACAAAACCGGAAGTGGAAGGAGAAAATGTGGCAGATGAAGAGAGAGGTTCACTGTGGGATTCACAGACAACAACACGCAGGGAGGAAGATGAAAATGCCTTTATACACAGTGTTCACAGTGGGACCTCCATGTCGGGCTCAAGCTGTTTCCTGGTTTCACTGGAAGAACAAACAGGAGAAACAAAGGGAGCAGGAGGTGAAGAGAGAAAACAGAAACAAGTGAAAGAGTGAAATGATTCACTGTGAGTTTGAGGAGAATAGAACTGTGTGTGTGTCTGTGTATGTGTGAGTGTCTCTGTGCGTGTGTGTGTGTGTGTGTTTTTGTGTTGCTGTATGACCGCTGAGAGAGTTCATCCCACGCTGGACATTTCTGCTGAATCAGTGACTGCCCTGCTCTCCTAGGAGGTTAACCAACACTCTAACACACACACACACACACACACACACACACACACACACACACACGTGAAACCAGGTGAATAGGGGGTGGAGTGTTCCTCAGCTGTTTTGGATTGTGAGATGTGATTTGCTTGTGGAACTCGTTCTGGTTTGTGTCCTTCTTTCTGAGGACGTAACACCCCCCCCGACAGGACGGACACACACAGCACATCACCACGTCCCTCGAGAGGTCAGGTTCCACAGAGCTGAGATCAGCAACACATGCCTAGTGTGTTTTTCTAACCACAGAGAGTGGCACTGCACGGTGGTGAAGCTAAAGTGGTGCATACTTTTTTTACTACTGTATTGTCCCGCCTTTAGTTTATTCATATTTATATATTTTTATATGTTTATCTTGTTGATAGTTCTTATATCATACAATACCTGTTAATACTGTACTAATCCATATATATTTCTTACTGTACATATCTATTTATTTACATTCCACTTTAAATATGCACAATACTCTGCACTTTACTGCCTTTTTTGCACTTCTGGTTAGATGCTAAACTGCATTTCATTGTATAAGTACTTGTACTGTGCAATAAAGTTGAATCTTGATCTTGGATCCTTCCCGGCCTGACCTATAGCACGAATTGTCGAGCATTGGGGATTGATCATTTTCCAAAGAGGTAATGGCATCAGCGAGCAGCAACCTCTGACGCCTGAGTATCAATTCAACCAAATAGGTTTAGGGGATTAAAACCTTCTTGGGACGAAGCTAATATTTCACCCAGAAATCTCTTTTTTTCTTTTCTTCAGCAACACAAACAGGAATCTAGAACGACAGACATGCGATTCATAAATAATGTCTCTTGATATCATTCCTCTCATCTGGTCTGAACCTCCTGAGCTCTCCAGCTGAACCGACGTGTGTCTCCGTGCACCAGCCTCTGAGACGTGAGGACTGTCCCTCTGCTGGGGGAACAGGAGTGGATGGAACCCGGGGTCACGCTCGGTGTTTACACAGCCGTGCAGGAACGGTTACATATTCATTCACCCATTTTCCCTCCTGTTCTTGTTTACTGAGGAATATGGAAGGTAAATGTCAAGTATGTCATTTCTCACCGTCTCCTCCTCCTCCTCCCTTATCTCGTCTCTGCCCTGTCCTCTCGTCTTCCTGTCCTCCCTGTCCATCGTTTCTTCTCTCACACTCCTAATTTTCTCTCTTAACCGTTTCCTACGTTTCGCCTCCTATTTATTTTCTCCATCTCCTCAGTTGTCTCCTGGTTGCTTGTTACACTGATAATCACCAGTCTCTCTCTCTCTCTCTCTCTCTCTCTCTCTCTCTCTTTAATGCTTGTGTTGGTGGAGAGGATGGCATGGATAAACTATCTGATTTACTTGTTATATATTTGTTTAAATATGCAGTTATGTCCCATATGTTACAGCCAGTAACGATGAACTGTCATATAAAGTCGTAAAATCATTTGTATTATGGTTTTCCTGCTCCTGTCCACAGATAAGATGCAGCCACATGGAGGTAAACAGGTTTAGGGTTTGTTTAAAAATGTTTAAACTATTTTAATAATGCAAACATGAACCTTCATGAATGTAAATATACCTCTAATTAAATTAAATAAATCCACTCAACAGGTCATATATTTTGAGAGGTGGTGTTAAAAATGGTTAAATGCACCAAATAAGAATCCACAAATATGGACATTTTTTGTTTTTCTGGATATTATTTAAATATTTTTGATTATTGAGTGTAAACTTCACAGTATTTAATTAAAGCTCGTACATTTACACAGCTAACAGATGCATGTTTTTCACCTTCTGATAGAAGTTTACTGAAGGAAGTGTTGGCAGATGCTTCCTGCTGGGATCCTGTGAAGTGCTCACACATACAATAGCCTCTTTCTGTACGTGAGGTCCCAGCCAGCGTCTATTCCAGGCCTTCATACCAGTGAATATTATTAAACCCTTGCTTCATTGTCACACTGGCACGGATCATAACACCACAATAGAGAAAGCCTTGTTGTTTTCTCTGAGTTTTTACTTTGTCATTAGACGAGCGGCAACTTTAAGTCGAATGTGACGAGAAGCTTCCAATTAATTTGGAAGCAGCGACCCGGCGAGCGGAGCCGATAAATGTCACATTGAAGAAGATAATTTGAGTTGACAGAAACCAGCGTTAATCACTCGGGCCGGGATCATTGTGTCACACTGACCCACAGGCACATGGCCCAGACACAGACACACAACCGCACCACGACACACATGCTTTCACATGGATCACTGATATTATGCTCACACACAAACTTTGTGTCGTTCTTGTGAGGTCATTGTTTGCCTCCAATAACGTTGTGTGTCTTTTTATAGCTAACTGAACTCCTTCCTCAGATCAGAGACGCTCGTCCAAGTCAGATGGAAATGTTTCCTGGATTTTGAAGATAAGATAAGATAAGAGATAAGATAAGATAAAATAAGATAAGATAAGATAAGATACATTTATTGATACCAAACACATGCACAATCACACAACATGCAGAGAAGGGAAATTTGTCTTCTGCTTTTGTCCCATCTGGTGAACCTCACAGGACACACAGAGCAGTGGGCAGCCATGCACAGCGCCCGGGGAGCAGATGTTGGGGGAGTGAGGTGCCTTGCTCAGGGGCACTTAGACAGTGGGGGTAGGGAGAGTGCTCTTTGGACTTTGGAACAGATCCGGGTGTTGTCCCGGCAGGTGTGTTTTATTGTCACCGCGAGGAATGGAACCAGCGACCTTCCGGTCCGAAAACTTTCTGATTCCAGTAACTTTCTGCCCAAAGTCCTATTATTGAACATTTTGAGGGAATTCTGTCAAATTTTTGACAAATGTTCACTTAGACTCACGGATTAACTGATTCGATTTGGGTGGTCAGAGTTCAGAGGTCAAGGTTTTATTGACCTCAGGGTATTTGGCCTCTTGACCATGATATCTTCAGTTTGCCTCCATAGAAGTTATTCATATTCTGATCAGTTGCCACTTGGACTCAAATATGAATGGATTTGATTTCAGGCCACGGTGACGTCATGTGGGTCAAGAAGGGAAATGTCTGTGGAGCAGTGTTACCTTATATACCATCATTTTCTTATTTGTACGATAACTTTTCCCTCTGTACGATAATTGTATTATTTTGTGACACTTGGTATTATCAGTTGTAAGTCTATATTTACGCATCTATTGTCACTTGACGTCTTTTCAGTCCTTACATGTGACTGTGGAGCTTCCTGTCTTGGGTTTCAAAATAAGAGCTTTAATAAGATATCTAAATCTCTTCGGATTCTCGACACAGCTTTGAAACCTCATTATCCAGGTTCCGATCCTTACTCTGGTCGCTTGCGATCGTTTCCCTCAAACAACGATTATTTTAAGCTTCTGGTACAATTCTTCAACATTTCCTAATTAAGCCCAAATCCCGTGCTATGATATATATTTTTTTTTGGTGGCTCAGTGGTCAATGATTAATATTCCCTGTATGTGAACAGAGGCTTTCCGACACTGAGCGGTTGTCAAGCTAGTGAACATATGAGTCATGACACAGGTGGGATCTACTGTATGATTTCCTTCTTAGCAGTAAGCAGCCTAGGGAACAGATGGATTCAGAGATATGACAGATCCAGAGGAACGGAGTGCACGTGTGTTTGCTCATGTGCACGTGAGACTCGGAGAGAATGAGATTTAATTGACAAACAAAACCGAAGGAAAGAAAAACTTCAGCAGATGGTCACTCAGCATCAGTCGGTCTGTGCTGTGCTCTCTCTCTCTCTCTCTCTCTTTCCCTCTCTCTCTCTCTCCCGGTGTTGTCAGTGTCTGTCTGTGCTCTTCACTGCCCCCTTCTGATGTCATCCACTGCCTTGACACTCTGCTCTCTCTCTCTTTAGAGAAGAAATAACACAAAAAAGAATACTGCTGTACTCTGTTCCGTTAATTCTAAACCTGTTTTCAGATTCCTTCAGGCGTCCTTGGATAAATATGTGAATCATTCTTTGCTTTGAATTAATATTAATATTCTTTGCTTTGAATTAATATTTAATTGCCTTGAATACTTCAAAATCAGTTATATTCACGCTGTAATTGTTTAGTATTTTGTAGCTTCAGGAAAAAAAAAACTCACAAAAGCACACACGTGCACGACTCAGGAAGTGCAGTCATCCTCTCTGCATGCTTTCACACACATTGTGTTCTCCCACCCACTCACAGACACACACATACACTTGCATACACACAGTCAAGGTCACTGCAGAATAGATCTAGAAACTAAAGTTATTACGACAATTAAACCAAACAGAGACTTGATCTGACTCTGATTTAACGGTTGTTGCTTCGCTTCCCAATATCTTTGATTCTTGACGGTGTTGTGGCCTTAATGACAAACAGCGTCTTGTTTCCTGAAGAAGAAAGAAAACGCCTGAAGCTAAAGTAGAAGCTCCGTCGTGAATTCACTCTGCATTCGCACAATCACACAATCACACGTACACAAAACCACAACAACAACATCCCTGCTGCTTCTTTATGTTGTTTCCCTCAATTAAAGCCAAGGTCAGTTCTCAACAGCTCTGTCATGTGTATTCTGTGTATCATCAGGCTTCCACACGAATATTTGTGTAGGAGTACGTGTGTGTGCGAGTGTGTGTGTTACAATGGATCCCTGCATTGTCGAAGAGCCTTCAAACAAAAGTGTGGTTTCTACATCGCAGCACAAACGAGTTTTGTCCCTGAAGTTAGATCTATCAGATTTTTAGTTTTTCTATGTTTTTCAACCCCTGGAGTTGAATTAATTTTTCCAGTGTGCACAGCGACTAATGACAGTTTGCCAGATATCTGATCATTTCACTCTCAGTACGATCAATGATAACAAAATTGTTTTTTAAATCTAAAAAACTGACATCATAAATGTTTACCAGCGTTTTAAATCAAGTGAGACGTAGAGTTACTTTCTCGTGAACTTCTAAAGAAACTGACTTCTTTTGAAACCTGTGGAGTTGCCCTCTGTTGGTCATTCGAGAGAATGCATGTTTCAGGAACATCAGCCTCGGCTTCACTTTATGAATCTTGAGTCTACGTCCATTTCTTTTCCAACAGTCTATATAATCTTAGGACGATGTACGTGAATATTGAACATTTGTCTGTTTTTACAGATTTCTTTGACCTTTGACATCTGGCACTGTGAACCAATGGAATATATCAGATTTTCTCGTGATTTTACAAAAAAATTAAACATAATCTATTTGTTCTCATTTCAAAGCCACATAACAAGTTTGTTTTTACGGTGTTAGTTCAGCCTGCTTCTGTTTGTGTTTCTCCTCGGTCGGCTGATTTCATTCAGTGTTAATCCTCCCGTTCGGGTTTGTGTGACATATTTGGCGTTAAGCTGTCATTTATCAGAGACGTGATAAACAGATGGGATTGTGGGTACATCAGTGTGAGTGGTGACAGACACCAGATAGACTCACACTGACTCTGACACACTGACCCACAGGCATAAACACACACTGCACACCTCCAGATGATGGCAAACAGAAACACAAGGACTCAGGGTTCATGACAATAACCGGAAGTCACAAGTGGAAGACACAACATCTGGCAGACTTTGATTCGTGCATGTTAACAAATCCGAGGTTATAATAACTAAATATAAAATATAAAATAAAATATATCTGGCTGCTTACAAGTACCACAACTTTTTGAATTGTGCAGTGTGGTTAAGTATTGTAAGCACCTGGTACAAAGTAAATCTATTTAGTCTTTACTTAAGTATTTATTACATATATCAGCATATATCTGTATTTTTAGATCCTCTACATTTTTGTTTTACATTTTACATATAGAGAGGGGACTTGGTCCACTGATCCAATCAGAGAGGGCAGGTGACATTAGACTCCGCCTCCTCCAATGAGAGCAAAGCGCTGGATTCAAAAGAACCATGACCCTCAACCATGATGATGATGTAGAGCAAGTTCTTTTACTTTAAATACGTTAATTAATAATAATCATACTTAAAAACTAGTACTTACACAAGTAGAAAATTTAATCTGATAATTGTACTTGGGTTTATCCATATGTACTTTTATTTAAATAAATTATTTGAGTACTTTCTCAAATAAATGACAGATAAACAACAGTGAAATGTTGATTATTACCAATGCATTATATACAGTATATTGTATAATAGTTATAATAGTTCTGTAATATAATATGTAATCAAAATCTATTATGCTGCAACAGCTGCTACCCGACGTCTTTCCTTTCCTTTTATCACACATCTCTACTTCTTATTCTCACCATCTTTCTTTACCTCTCTTTTCACCGCTGTCCTTCCCTCGCTCTCTCTATCTCCGTCTTTCTCTCATCACTCCGTTCTCTCGCTGTTCACTGAGCCGCGTGTTTATTTGACATATTGAACTGTTTTGAAGCCAATAACCTGTCAGCGTGTCTTTGACAGTAAATGCTACTGAAGTTGAGACGCAAACACACACACACACACACACAAACACACAATTTAAAGGACATATGAGCTCATGTTGGAAAATTTGATTCAATTTTTTTTAAATAAATTTGAGAAAAATGTAAAACGCACTGGGGGGGGCAATCCAGCCTATTTCAAACCACGGACTGTAAATAAAGATGGACGCAACCAAAACATCTTGATGGCCTCCTGCCTTCCTCGTGTTTGCAGACGGGACATGGACCAAACTAAAAAAGTAAAAATACATATCATATTCTCTCCATGATAATTTCTGTGCAGACTCAGTGGTGAAACACCATCTGTCTTTATTTCGAGTCTGGTTTAAACTTTCTCTCTAGATTCTGCAGATTCGCTGAAGTTCCTTTTCAACGATGACACATTTGCCGACACACTGAGAGAGTCTGTGCTCTATTAATTGTTTCGGTCAGACTTTATAAGACTTTGTGTCATTGTCTAGTTTAAAATTAGTAACCTCGTGAATATATGAATCCAGCTGTGGGCTTTAACTCAAATGAGGCTCCCGGGTCAGTGTGGTATTTTAAACCCACAGTATTTGTAGAGTGAGACGGTGTCTGTGCTGCTGCTGCTGCTGCAGACACATTAATGTCTTCACTGACTCACAAGGGCGCTGTGCCTGCTGTATATCATTACTGTTAACATCTGCATAAATCTAAATAAAGCCCTAATTTGATCTCTCAGCAACCAACAGGTCCAGAGATCAGTCCTGACCTCCCTCTCTCCCCAGTGTCCCGCTGCACATTTGAATAAATGAATGGTGATTGTGAGAAGTTGGCGAATATGCAAAAGAGCCAATTATGATTGATCAGATGATTGATTGGTGCTGGATCTGCCTGCGCCTCCCCCCCCCCCGTGCACTGCTTGGTGTCCCACTGCGAGGAGACCTTCCACTCCCACAGCAGCGGCTTGTCACGGCAGATGTTTGTGACTGACAACTGTGGTGGCAGGGCCAGGGGTCGGGGGGGGCCGGGGGTCTGTGAGGGAGAGCGTGTCCTCACACACCTAAACACTAGATTAATATACATCTAGATAATCCGGTTAAACTATGGGAATAACTTTTAAAAACCGAGAGTCTGGAAAAGTTCTCGATTGTTGACTTTAGTGGAGCTTGAACCTTGTTTTTCCCTTGAAATTCAGAAATGTCTTTCGAACACCTGAGGACATGGAGGAGCCGGATGGGATGGGGGGGGGGACGTATCTGAATGGTACACGAGGGGTTTAGTTTCATCCTGGATTTCCAGAATTCAGTTAAACTCTATCATATGTCATTAATCTGTTTGAAGTGATCTAATTGAGCCGTGTTCACCACATACATGTCGATTTTTTTATGGTAAATGTAATATCCAAAGCAACATTCATGTATTTCATCAGATAAAAACATGTATTTTATATGTTTATAATTGACTTCACAGCTCAGGAACACGTGGAGGTGGAGGTGTCACATGTCCTGCCACAGAAAGCACATACACGTGAACACTGAACACTCTGTGATACTGATGCATTCAATCTGCAGAGGCTTTTGATTCTCTCAAGGACACACCTGAATGTGCCCACGCACACAAACACACACACACACACACTAACACACACACACACACACACACTAACACAAACTCACACACACAAACGCATACTTGTCTCTTTCTTACATACCCAACACTCTGCTGCAACTCTCTTTCACACACACAATCTCTCTGCCTCTCTCTCTCACTCTCTCTCTCTCTCTCTCACTCTCTCTGCCCCCCCCCTCTCTCTCTCAGGCCAGAGGAGAGGCAGGCCGGTGTCTCGTCCTGGCCTGACAGTGTAGGGAGGGCCACAGAGGTGAGTGGGAGTTGATTGAGTTTGCTCAGCTACAGCCCATGGGACTGCAGACAATATTACAGGACTCACACTCTCGCTCTCACACACACACACACACACACACACACACACGCACCTGAAGAGCGGCCAGCTACTACACACTCAATTTAATCACGGCTTATGTCTATGGAAGTGAGCATATGTGACCTCCTCTGTTTCTGCACCTCCCTCTCCACCTGGCTCTCCGTCTTCCTATCCGTCCATCAGTGTATCACTCTGTCTGTCTCCTGGCTTCCTGCGTCTCTCTGAAACATTTGATCTTTCACATCTTATCTCTCGCTCTGTGTCTGACGCCTTTAAGACCGAGGATGTCTGTTTTGCATGAGTGTGAACGCGGCCGGTAATCTTATCGGTGTTCTCGTTAATTTGTCTTATCGATTTCAAAGTGACAGGAATCAGTGGAGGTGTTAGATCTTAGAGGTGTCGCTGCAAACTCGAGAGGGAATCCCGCTGCTTTTTATTTTGACAATTAACATCCGTCAATGCTGCTGTGAAAGGGTTTTACATTGAAACTCAGCAGGTGAACACGTGTTGACGCACTCCGTTCACTGTCAGAGAAAAAACCCTCACATCCCAAAGAGGATGAGGAGAAACACTAACTCGGTGTAACAGCAAAAAAACAGGAAAACTCAAAGCGAGCGAGTGACGGAGGTGAAGCTGACAGAAAACAAATAGGAGCCACACACGTTGTAGAAGACACCGACTTGGAAAGACAACGAGATTCTAGAGCTTTGAGTGACAAGGACCGACACCACAGGAACTCATTTTCAGGTGTTAAAGTGTCTGAAAACAGCTTTTGTAAAATAATAAGAATCTCAAAAAGCCTTCATGTTCATATGTGGATCATCCACATTTAGATTCCATCAGTAGATTAATAATCAGGTTGCATTCACTGCTCTGATGCTGCGTTTCTCTTTTAACCAGCGGATCTGTTCTCGCTCAAAGTTTATTCCAATATATTACAATTGTTGTTTTTCTTCCAACTGTTAACATATAAATGAAAGCGACTAAATCTCAACACATTCTGCGTAAAGTTAATATTGACATTCCAACAACCTTGACTTTTCTAAGAGTGTGGGAGAAAAACGAAATAGTATTGAGTTTACTTACCGATGCAGGGAAACAAAATCTCTGCACAGACCCAGAGGACTAGCAGTTGTACTTATAGAATAAGTTTGTCAACTTGAAGCAGTTATAATATCTACAGGCATATCCCCCTCTTCTTTAGTTAATGGCCTGGTGTGTGTGCTGACCCCCTGGGCTGTTCGTTGGGACATGAGCCTCATAGGAATAATGGTTTGACATAAGAATCTATAGAAACCTCTTGGTAGCTGTGAGACATCTCCCTCTGTGTGTATTCTATTGTCTTTTATCCAAAAGACAAAATCTCCACCAGCAGCAAAATGGAGCCAGAAAGGTGAACCACAAGAACTTGTGTTAGAAGTTTTTAGATTTAATTTTTCACCTGAAAGCACACACAGGATACACACACACACGCACTGACACCGACACACACACACACGCACACACTGATTCTTCATAGGGAGGCTGTTGCCAGACTCTCCTCCAGCTCCACTTCCCTTCAGGAACAGTATTGGCATTCACCTCCGTCACACACCACTCCTCTATCTCTAAAAGCATGCAGCAACAGTCACCTTTTCTCTCACCCCCTCTTTGCCTCCCAAACATGCCAACCTCTCCCTCTATCTCTCTCTCCCTCTCTCTCTTTCTCTCTCACCCCCCCCCCCCCCTCCCTCCATCTAAAGGTGAATGTTGGCGGTCACTGTCGGCAGATTTGCCCAGAAAATTGAATCAGCCAGCAGGTTGGGGGCCAGGGAGGCACAAGTGCCAAGCTCTATGCTGATTTAATTCTGTGTGTGTGTGTGTGCGTGTGTGTGTTTGTGTGTGTGTGTGTGTGTGTGTGTGTGTGTGTGTGTGTCTACATTTGTCTATGTACGTGTCTATACTGCATATGCAGCATTGTGTACACATGTCTCTATCTGTAGTTGGAGATGTGTGTGCAGAGAAATGCTGTAACAAACCTGTGAGTTATGTTTTGCCACAGAGATATGAGACCTAATCAATTCTGCTGCATTTTATTCTTTTACATTTTTATTGGAACGTGAAGGTAAAGATTAAAGTTCCACACATCAACAACAGTTTCAGGAATGAAGAAAAAAAGGTTTATGTGATGAAATATGTATTATTAATCTTAAACCATCACGGCTGCATCGTCTGAAAACGCTCTGTTTAAACCCCGCCTCTCAAGAAACACAGTCTGCTCTGATAGGTCAGAGGTTTTCTGATTGGCCAACTGCTCACAGCATGTGTCACATGTAGCTGTGAGCTCAGGAGGTAGAGAGAGTCACCCACCTACCAGGAGGTCAGTGGTTCAATCCCCATTTATTTGTGCCCAACTGTCCTTGGACACTTATGAAATAGATAAAGTGCTGCACATGGATTCACTGTATGAAGGAGTGGGTGAATGGTAAAACTGTCCCTGTCATCCCCTGCCACAGACACACAGAACATTTAAAACCTCTAACCCACTAATGGAAAAACCTGAAAAACTAAATATAGTCGCTCTGAATCAAAGATGATAATAAACACTATGCTTGTTTTTTCTTTTTTAAATCACTCATTATTTGCATATTAATTTAAATGATTCCATAGAAAGACAAACAAAACAGTAAGACATTTAATTTAATTTGATCCATGTGCCATCTGCTTACATGGAGGAGGTGGGGTTTATGACCTATTATGTAGCCAGCCACCAGGGGGCAATCAAGATGACTTGGCTAAACTCCTGTGAGCGACCTTATACACAATCTCTATTTACAAAGGACATAAGATTAGTCGTTACTGTATATATCATATAAGTATATAGGTGATAATTATATATTTAAAAGCATTTACACAAGAAGCCTGATTTCGTTCATACTTAAAGACAGTTTCTTAACATTTCCATGATTATTTGAGTCAAATCGATGAAGACAAAGGAGAAGCCATATTGTCTCCTGTTATAATGAAATATGAGGCGTGAGGAGAAGCAGCAGCAGCACAGGAGGAGGAGGAGGAGGAGGAGGAGGAGGAGGAGGAGGAGGAGGAGGCGACAGCAGCAGAAAGAAACAACTCATATCTAAACAAAGATGTCACAGGAGACGAAGAGACAGTCAGAAAGAGAGAGAGAGAGAGAGAGAGAGATAAAGGGAGGTGCCTGCGGCTGACGGGTCGACCAAAACAAACACCGGGTGCCGTGTCGCCAACGGGCCTGTTTCCGTCAGACTGACACCAAATTAAACCTCCGCTGTTCAGTTCAAAGCAGCAAAACACTGACACCACATCCAGTCAGTGTCTGTTTCTGCTTTCTCTCTTGTCCCTTCTTTGCTCCCCCCGATCTCTTCTTTGATTTCTCTTCCTTTATTTCCCTCCTTTCTTTCGAATCATTTCTCTTCTCCGTCCCTTCTGCCTGGCTCTTATTTCTTCTGTCCCATCTTTGCACCATCCATTGATCGGGCTGCCTTGTTCACCCCGTCTCTCTCATTCATAATTGAACAGCATCAACTGCTGCTGAGGCCAAGCAGTCGTTTAATTAGCCGACCGGGCCTGAGGAGAGTCAGTTCTGTGGAACCTCTGCACTTGGCCAGTTGTTTGTTTTGATATAATGATGATGTCAAAGTCTTTGCTGCTAAATCTACGTATTTTCTTCTCTAACAAGAGGAGGCGTCAGTTTAGCTAATTGGTGATTATCAAGCGACACATATTTCTGCGTGTGTGTGTTTTACAGACTCGTTGTTTTGTGGAGCATAGTTTCTACATGCTTGCTAGTGGCTGTGTGTCCTGCACAGAGCTGAATGCTGGTCCTAATGTTATTGTCAACCATAAACTATAAGCAAAAAGGGACTTATACTCAGCTGAAATGTATTGTATTCTCTCAAATGACCAGCAGAGGGCGACACCACTGGTTGCGAAAAGATGTAAGTATTTGATTCATAACCTCAGTAAACATTTCCTTAAGGAGTTTATGTCTCAGTCTCTCATGTCAAGTCTTCCTCAATGCAGCATGATGTTCATTTTGCCTAAAACTGAAGCCAAAGCATCTTGATCACCCCCTGGTGGTCAGCCCTGGTATAGGTAATAAACCCCACCCTCTCCAGATTAGCAGGTGAACACAACAAATAGATTTTCGAAACCTTTAGGTGACTTCTACCTCAGTCCGAACAAGACGTTAAGAGCAAATAAATGAACCTCACTGCCATAATACACCCAGGTTATAAACAGGTTTGTGTCTCTCTCTCTCTTTCTCCATTGGCTGCCACTCAACTCTGGATCACACATTGATTTTTTTGTCTCATTATCACTGTAGCTTCGGAGGTGAGACTCGAGGACTCCCTGGATTTCCCAGACCTGTGCAGCCTCCTGCTGGAGCTTTGTTTGCACACTGTTAAGGCTTCTATTCAGGTGGTGTCTCTGAATGCTAAATTTAATATCTGTGACAGTGGCAACATGTCACATAGATTCATCGTGCACACTTCTAAAAGTTTTGAAATTAGCTCTGGGGCGGTAAATGGGTTTGGAGGCTGGAGGGAATAGATCATTATCATTTTTGTTCTGTTCACACATCACACCACTGCACAATTATATGTTTTGTAAGTGTAAATTAGCATCAGCAGGTTTATTTGGTTCAGCTGTGGCTCGGGAGGTGTCTTTTAATGCATTTGCATGTTTTGAAGCAATACATCCACTAAAGGGCAGCAGCGAGTCTGGAGTTTCTTTATAACAATAAAACTGGCGACGGTAGAAGAGTTTGCGACAAAACAAAAGTTAAGAGCAAGACTTAAGAAACTCTCTGGTAAAGATGCAACATTGTTGAACTATCGTTGTTCTGTTGTGTTTGTTTAACTTGAACTTTTGGCTTCACCGTCCTCCACGACTTCCAGTGGTGCTGCTGCATTTCTTCAGTTTTTGTCCAAATTTCAGTTTTCAGAAGAGGCGCTCAAATAAAGACAACATGAACCTAGAGAGCAGATAGAAAGATTCACCCGTATCTTAGCTTGAGCATAAATGAGCCTTGAATCTAGTCTGAGAGAAAGGTTTGGGTTTGGTTTCCGAAATTATTACATTTTTGGATGAATATGAAGCGGAAATTCAAAAGGTTGCAATGTGATTCCCAGCCAAAGTGTCCTTGGGCAAGACACCCGACTCCCAAATGGCCCCTGAAGGCTAGGTCTCTGAATCGTGTGTGATAGAGAATCGCTGTATGGATGTTGGTGTGAATGGGTGAATATTATTTGTACTGCAACGTGCTGTGAATTGTTTGTGTTGTTGTTTACCTCTCACCCCGATAACTGATGCATTTTACTTTAATCTGTAGTTTTAAGACACAAACAGGTGATCACCCGAGATGTGTGAAGTTAAGGCCCATTAGATTTACTAATCTTCACAGTGGTTTGGTTTCCTCTGTGATCGTTAAGCTCAACACTGGAAGTTGTTTCTCTTTTTTTAATTAGAAGGTGAAGAGTAAGGTTAGAGTCTGGGAAGTGGAAGAAGACGTCCTTCTAGCCTTCTTATCAGAAACTACTACCTGAGGTAAAAGCTAAAAAGTCAGATAATGAAGTACAAAGACAAACAAGGTCCACACACAGAGCAAGTTATGGTTTTCTGACATATTCAACCTGCTGTGTTCTTTAATGTTTCCTTCACAGTTTGGTTCGGTTCTGAGCAACACAACTACTTGTGGTTTATCTAATAAATAGACGGATGGAAGTTTTAAGTGCTCCCCATCGTGATGTGTGCTCGAGTGCCAGGACTTGAAACCTCCCTCGTTACAAACGTCCGCTCTTGACCCTGTGACCATCTCAAAGGATCTTTCAGCTCGAGTCGAAATTAGCAAGTTGCGAATTGTTTGCAAGGTCTGCTGGCGTTCATTCTGAGACGGAGATACATAAAGGTTCATATTTACATGAGCATTTACTACTGTCAGTGTTATTTTCAACTCTAACTCCTGAACCTCGGCCCTTTTCAGACATGTAGTTTACTGAGTTTCACACAAATTCAAGATTCAAGATTCAAGATTCAAGATTCTAGATTCTAGATTCTAGAAACTAGATTCAAGATTTGTATTGTCAAATGCACAACAATGACATTATTGAGTCACAGGCTCTCATCTAGAAATGCTCAAGTAATTACAACCAAAAAATTTTTAAAGAAATAGTATAAAATAGAATATCCAAAATTTAAAATATAAAATAAAATATGTGTATCTAAATATATATATTGACAGATCAAGAGAAAAAATAAAACAACAATAGTGCAATTTGTTCAGTAGTGCAAATATGCAAATAAGCCACGGTGCTGTTTGGTGGAGTTAGTGCAGTTCAGAGGAGTTTAAAAGTCTTGTTGCCTGGGGGAAGAAACTGTCTCTGAGCAGGAAGGGGCGGAGACTATACAGCAGATCTGTGGATTTCAGTATGTGTCTGAAAGCAGCTGAATTAGACCTGAAAGCTCCGGACGAGCATCATTGCAACAAAAAAGAACCTTAAAATTCCAAGAATATCTAAAGTTCGATCAGATCAGACAAATTAAGATCAGTTTGACAGAGAGATCGTCTTTAAGAAGTTTGGCCCCTTCTATATTCAGAAAGTGCAGTTTTACAAATGATGGTTCAATATGTCTTTTTGAGAATAGAGTTTGTTTGCTTAGTTCAGTTACAGCATGCAGATTCACCACAGAGAGAGAGAGAGAGAGAGAGAGAGAGAGAGAGAGAGAGAGAGAGAAAGAGAGAGAGAGCTCTGCTACACGCCCCCCCCCCCCTCCCCCCACTGTGCTCTTACTGTATAAGAGTGTGATTGGAAGCAGGGGGCCCGGCACATAGGTGGAAGAGCTGCGTGTTTATGGAGAACAATGAGACTAATTAACCAGCAGTCGTCTATAGACACCATTCATTTACACTTATTGGCAACTGTACAGAGTCTATAATTAGTAGATGTGTGTTCTAATCAAGGGGTGACGACAAATTCTGTCTCTTGAGAAAAACATCTTAGCAGCTCGTGAATTTACTGAGAGCCCAGAATTCCAGCAGCACTTAAACACAGCACTGGACACCCAGAGAACCAGGAAACATCCTGAGGCCAATGTGACGTGTGTCAGGTGATCTGTGAATCTGAGAGGAAATATCACCGGATGTCACATTGTTTTAAGTTTGGGGCCTTTTCAAAATAATGTTTTGTTATCCAGAAAAATGTAATTGTAATATCATGTGAATTAATTTGAAATTTTAAGAGAATAAAGTTGTAATATTACTATTTATAAAATAAGATCATACATTTACAAGACAACTGTTCAAAAGAGTCAAAATATTCCCAGATTTATGTTATATGGATGTTGTAATAAGGAGAGTAAGCTCAAATTCATCATGAGAATCAGGACTTTAAAAATATTGTGTAAGAAATTGAGTCTTTTCTGAAGAAAGAACCAAACAGACTTGGAGGAAATTGCCTTTTTGATGAAAGAGGAGACACGTGTGTATGATAGTGATGGACTAGGAGGTTATTCTTTTTTATACATCGATTCGAAGGGGTTTGGAAGTTTTCTCAGGAAACAGTGAGATTGGAGTATTTCTTCCTTTATTCTTGTGATATTGTGATTTTCTTGTCAATAACGCATCGATTTTTCTGTGGATTCACAGAATAGATTCTGAAATCTGTCATATTTTGTGAACACAGGAAAAAAAAAAATTGTGAAGCTGATGTAAAAAATCTGCACATAACATATTACCACTGACATGTGCATTACTGAGGTGGTTTTACACGTGTTACCACTGAATAGGAGTTCTGTGTAAACTGGTGCATTTATGACACAACATTACAAACAAATCTTTTCACCTGCTTTTCTTATTTTCCATTTGCTATACACATGTTTGATTGTTGACCATTTCTCTCCGTATGTGTGTGTGAACTTGTTTGAATGGGAGTAGGTCGATTGTGTGTGTCTGTGTGTGCGTGTGTGTGTGTGTCCGTCCTCTGAAAACCAATGAAAAGACTTTGTCCTTGCACGAGGCAAATGGGGACAAATTGAAAGCTTCCGATTGGCTCCCACTGAAGACTTGAATGTAGTGATACGCTTCACTCTGTCCTTCTTCCTCCTCAACACAACGTCAAACAAAGAGCTGCTGTCAGCCTTTAATTAAAACGCTGGGTTGTGCAAAAGGTGACACACACACACACAGATGAATCCCAGCATGCAAGACACAAACATTAACACGTATTCAATGCAATCTCACACATGTACAAGTAAGAACAACATTTATTTTACACACAAACACACACATCCTTGTACAGCTGTCATTGTGAGTAACCTTCGCCGACTGTGCCCTCTCTTTGACCTTTTGTGAATTCTCAATTTTGTTTCCATCGTTTCCATCAAATCTTTCTCCCTTTTCTCTTTCTCTCAGTTTCCCTCCCTTCCTTCCTTCCTCCCTTTTCTTTCCTCCTCTTCAACCCCGCTGTTACCTCCCTTCCTCTCTCCTCATTATCCCCTCCTGCCACAGCGGACATCGAGAAGCGACGGAGTTATAAAAACGGAGCTAGGCCACACTCCCTCACTCCCTGACCCTCCTCTGCTCTTCATCCGTCTCCTCTCCTCCTCCTCCTGGCTCCTCGTTCTCCTCCTCCTGGCCCCTCGTCCTCCTTCTGCCTCTCAGCTCTCTAAACAGATTTTAAAGGGATCGCTTACGGTGCCCCCTCTGGTTCCAATGTGGCATTCTCCTGATGCTAACAAGCCATTTTTTAAGGGGGGGACTTTTGCCTCCGCACAATATGACAAGTGTCTGGTGAAGAGAAATAACCAGGCAAAATTCAAAATGCCAAGGTGTAGCTTTAAGACGACAAGGCTAAATTGGCTATTATTTCTCCTTCCTGTCTGTGCTGTCCTGTCCTGTCTCTGCCGCTCTACCTCTGCTCCTACCCGCGCTCATTGTCTTTTATTAATGAATGCAGGCAGACACACATGTCCACGTACTGTGTGTGAGTGTGAGTGTGTGTGTGTGTGTGTGAGCGTATGGACTCAAACTTTATATCTTAATCAGAGTGAGTTTGTCTCACCTCCTGGTCTGATCTTCACACGGCAGGGAGAGAAACTGATGCATTGCAGCAGCTCGTCATCACAACGTGTCACCTCTCAAACCCGTTGCCTTGCCTACGACAAAACTTAAACAATAAAGCGTTCTCGTCACTGCGTCCGCGCTCTGATTGGTCCGTGGCGCTCTGATGCAGTCACCAGCGGAGCAGGCTGACATGCCGGTTGGCCACTGGGCCCAGAGGGAGAGACGCATTATTAGTTTGTGTAGGTTGTCGTTTCACTGCTGCCTCTTTTCTTTTTGTGTGTCTGGTTTTTTTATTAATATGTCCTGATCTGGATCTGATAATCTATTTTGAATGTTTTATTTTATTTTGCTTTTTGCTCATCTGTAGTACTTTTACTTCTTTTATTTCTGTGTTGTGTGATCTTATAGTTAAAGACGATATAAACATAAGAGTGTATAATTAATATTATTATTATAATCTTCACCATAATTCGTTCTCTCTATTTCTCTCTTTTTTTAAACTGTATTCAACTGTGCTCCTCTCAAGGGTCAAAGTTCAGCTCCACACTACAAACAGAGGAAACTGAATGAGTCTGCTAAAGAAAGAGTCTTTTTTTATGTCAAAAGAAAAGGGCTTAATATCACCAAAAGAAATTTGCTGTATTGACTAAAGCAAAATGCAGCAAAGTGGGATTTGCTGCATTTTGTGTAGGATGACATTTTACTGCTGCCTCTTTCATTTTTGTGCATCTTATTTTTTAATAAATAGGTCCTGATCTGGATCCGACAATTTAAATCAATTTGGAATATTTTATTTTACTTTTCTTCTTGCTCATCTGCAGTACTTTGAGTTCTTTATTTCTACCCGAACAATGTGTGATCCTAGAGTTTTTGTGTTTTTTGAAGCACTGATTTTAAAAATGATATAAAAATACAAATTAATTATTGTTATTATTATTATTAATATGATCACCATTATTCGTTCTCTCTATTTCTCTCCCTTTTAAAATGTCTTTGACTCTGTTCCTTTCAAGGGTCAAAGTTCAGCTTCACACTCATAAGAATAGAATCAAAAAACGTAATGAAGAAGTAAAACAGAACAAAGTCGGTGAAAGAAAGAAAGTCATTTTGATTAAAGTGGAAAATTTGGTGTGTTGACAAAAGCAAAATGCAGCAAATTGGGATTTGAACCAACGATCATCTCTGGACTTCCCTCTTTACTCGGATGAGTGTGAAATAATCATGAGGTGAAGATTTTCATCATGTTTGGTCAGTTTGAGGTTTGATTGCCGCTCTTGTAATTACAAAATGTGTCTGTAATTGGAGAGTTGATGAAGATAAGATGATCTTCATCCTCATCAAACCACTTGACTTTGAACCTCTGACCCTTATTTCCTCCACGCAGGACTGTTTTTTCAATATGATCCTCACCCGAGTTTTTCCCTCAGTGTCGCCCCTCTGTACATAAGGCCTTGTGTAAATATACAGTGTCTGTGTCCGTGTCAGTGGATCACGTCCCCATTCTGACCTCTGGACCTTGAACAATTTGATATTTGGCCTCAGCAGTGCTGCAGCAATTTCATAAGTCACAAAGAGCAAACAGAGGGATGAGGGGGAAGCCAGAGAGGAGGAGGAGGAGGAGGAGAAGCAGAGAGAGTCTGAAAGCTGCCGGAGAGAAGAGGACAGGAAACTGAACCAGTCTAATCTACGTCTCACACACGTCTCACTTGGACCCAGTCATTTTAATGTAAAGGAGACATATGATGCTTCTTCAGTTTAACGTCCCTCTGGTGAGTTTTTGTGAAAAAGCCCAAAATTCATGTTTAAAGGGAACTCGCAGAAAACACTGAAGCTCCTGCAAACATTAAATATTAAAGCTTCTTTTCTAGTAAAAACACAAGTTAAATGTATAATTCTGGATATGAGCTTATAAAGTCACTTCCCTATATCTTTTACATTATCTGTAACAATGTGGTTATTGTCAAAATAGATCATTTTCTAATCAGAATGTACAGTAACTACTGTATCAGGTGAATTACCCGGGAGGAGACGAGGCTCAGCTTCGTTCTAGCATCACAAATCATTCTTAATTATTATCCAGTGGATCCACAACAAAGAGAAAATATTGTAATGAGGAGCTTCTCTCCTTTCCTATGCACAGTGCCGCCGAGGTGAACACTCATTTTTCAGACCCACATTTGCATAAATCCTCTTCTTTTTTAACTTGCCGCTGCCAAAAGTGATAAAGTGCATGCAGCACCGGGGAGGAGAGTCGGGGAGCTGGAGGGGGTCGGGGGTTGTAGGTATCAGAAAGGGGAAAAGACAATACATTTAAAATAATAGCACACGATCTGCATAGACTGTCTGCCAAGGGACCAAAATAGGTGGACAGGAAAAGGTGTCTGCACCACGAGAGGCAGCATCAGAAAGAACATCAGATCTGATTTTACCGATATAATGAAGAGGGAGGAGAGTCAGAGGCAGGAGCCGAGCTAATGTGAGTGGGACAGATAACAAACAGAGCACGCTGCAGGCAGGAGGCTGTAATGGACTTTTGAGTGGAGAGAACGAGAGATAGATTTACGAGGAGAGAGGGACGAGTGCGGGGAAACACAGAGATAGCGTGATAGAGTGCTAAGTGGAAGAGGTAAATTGTGACTCTGCCTGTGTTCTGTTTTTACAAAGACCGTCATAAAAACAGTGTTTAAATTTAATAGGTGCTTGCAGCAACATGCACACACACACACACACACACACACACACACACACACACACACAACCTGGAACACTCAGACGTATATATGGCTTCACTATGGTGCAGAATAATCCTGAGGAAGTGTCTCTACTGTGTATTCATAGTAAAGTCTGTCCGTATAATACACTGTAAAACACCTGAGTGTACTTTACTTACAGCTCAGTGTCCTGTAGATTTCACTGATTTGACTAATGTGAATACTTTTGTTTATCAGGAATCTAAGTTCACCTCACTGAACTGGACGTGCATGGACACTTGAGTTGTGTGTTGATGGTTGCAGTTGTAGACAGAGAGCAGATGAAGTGGGTCTGGACCTGTCACTGTCATGTGTCCTGCAATACTCTGGAAGACAACACTGGTTTGGGGCCTTTTGTGTAACTTAATTAATGAGGACGAAGAATTGTGATGTGCAGATGCTTCTTTAGGGTCACGTGCTATTTATAGATGTTAATTCATCTTTATTCGTTCCTTTTTAGATGAAATTAGACACCAAGAAGTGATTATTTTCATATTAAGTTTTTGTTTCTGCAAAAACTAAATATACTTTTCTTATCTTTAAATTTTGTTAAAGGCATTTTACATGAAAATGTTTTATTAGCTGTTGAATGTAATTTTAAACAAACAATTTAGGTTTCCTTCAATTTTTACGTTTTTACTTCAGCCAAGAAAATAAAGATTTGCCTTTAAACTGAATGTAAAATGACAATATCAAACTGCTCTGATCGTCTGAAAAGAGAAAACTGCTGCCTGGTGTAATAAGAGAGAGTGAAGCAATATGAGGTAACATGGAAAAACAGGCTTCTGCTTGTTTTTCATGTGTTGAATATTTTCTTGAGTAAATGTGGAAACAAAAATATAAATAAAATCTGCCTTTGAATATAAGTAGACATTAACTGCTATAATCGACACTGACCAGGTGAAGTGTGACAGAAACACAAGATAAGTCATCTATGATATGAAAATAAACAACACTATAAATATACATCTACATTCTGCAGATTTTCGATGGTCTTTTAGAGAAAGTGTGAAAGATATTTTAAGTATGTTAAATAACACCTCATACAAAAACATGAATAACACACACTCACACACGCACAGAGAAAAAAAGTGCACGCAAACATCTTCAGCACACGGCAGCAAATCACTCAACTTGAGCTCTGGTGCGTTATCCCACAAACACTCAAAGGCGAAAAAAAACACACATCCATTCTCATAAAGGTTCACATGTAGCACACACACACACACACATACATACACACACACAAACGTACATAGAGAGACACACAGACTGAGAACTTGGCCTTGTCTGGTGCAGCCATGGCTGCTGAGGTCTAACAGAGATATATGAGAGACGCAGGCTGTGTGGAGAACAACATTTATCTACAGCCGCTTCCCTTTAGCATGCGAGGACACCTCCACCCACAGAAACTCCTGGTTTCCTCCCTCGCTCCCATGTTCTCGCTCTCTGCTCTGCTCAGTGCACATTACTGTCAGCAGAGCAGCACATTAGGGTGGATTGACTTATTGGACCTTCTGTCCCTGTATCTCTCTGGTCTGTGTTGCAGAGACTCCCACAGCTCACAGAGTGTCAGTGAGCAGTGTGTGAGTACTAAGATAAGATCAGATCAGATCAGATAAGATAAGATAAGATAAGATAAGATAAGATAAGATAAGATAAGATAAGATAAGATAAGATAAGATAGGATGATCCTTTATTAGTCCCTCAATGTGGAAATTTGCTAAATTAGGCAACAGCAAGTAATAAAAAGTAGCATGCATTACTTAAATCAAAGGAAAATATAGAAAAAAAAGAAAAATATGAACGGAATAAATACAGTGTGAGAATCCGCACAGTAAATGGATTTCACATGAACCATTGTGTTGTAGAATTTACAGAATGAAGAAATGCACATATTGTTTGATTATGAACAGATGCAGGTTTTTCACATATACAACAGATACTTGGAAAATCCTTTTGCTTAGAGTTCCAGATGATAAAGTGGATCTTCGTCCCAGTCTGAGCTGGATGAAGAAAACTGACAAAGAGTGGGAGCAGGAACTGCTGAAGATGTACAAATCAACCAGTGTGTTGAGTTTTCAATAAATCATTTATGTGTTTGTTTGCTACAGTAAAGTCCAGTAGAATTAATACTGTAAAAGTAGAACTTGTTATAATAATAACAATAATAACACTAACACTTGCTGTTTTGACATAGAGCTATCATCTTTTTCGAAGCTTTATCGAGTCAATTCCATCAGCCACAGACTTTCACTGAGACATTTTGCAGCTTTTATATTTTTTGGACCAAGGTTCATTTTTTCCAAGGTTTCCCTTCCATCACAAAACATATCAAACCAGTGAGAAGGTGTGTTGGAAGAAGAGAAACTTCCTCACTTCCCAAAGCAAGTTTTTTTTTGAATAGTCAAACATGTCTAAATTCAGTTATTTGTATTTATTTATGTCCCAGTGCAAGGCCTTTTAAGCACTTTGTTTTAAAGGTGTCATACTTTAAAGATTACCATGACTTTTTAAATTATTGATCAGGTCTATTGGGTGTTAATTTTGAAATAAGGGCCCAAAAAACGATTCCTTCAATTCTCACAGCCCACATTCAGAAACTGTCCCGTAAAACGACCTGTCAGCACTTCCACAACTTTGTGATGTCACAACAGCTACAGCCTTTAGCCACGCCCCCCAGCACGTCCCACCTGGTTCAGCCATCCATCCTCGTAGTTTGTTTTAAACTCTACAGTATATCTATACACAATCCAGATTATATTAGATATCAGCCAATATTTAAATTCACAGAAGTTACAGTGAATCTGAATTGTAGATGAGACGTTTATGGAAAATGATCGCTCTCCGGCGTCTGATTGAATTTCTGTATTAATGAGTGAAGTGCTTCGGTAAGCTGAAGTGAAACTGAGACATGTGGAAGATTCCCAAACCCACAATTTACACAGCATGATACTGACTTAGCCTTCACGCAGTTTTACAATACTGTGTGTGTATGTGTGTGTGTGTGTGTGTGTGTGTATGTGTTTGATAGTTTAACAAAAACACTTCAGCACCCCCATTTGAGTTCCCTACTGTTCTCCTGTCACTCACACACACTCACACACCCAGTGGTGGGCTGTCAGTGTGTGAGTGACCCAGACATTTGGCATCTTTCACGTCAGGGTGTCTTTCTTTCCTCTCATTCTCCTCATCAAACAGAGAGGAGAGAGGGATGGAGGGAGGAGAGGGGGGGCTGGAGAAGGTCAGCGGAACAGAGGGAGATGGATAAGGGCGTAATAATGATCCAAGAAAAAAGAAAAAGCCAAATAACAAAGACAGAGGGCAAAGCGAGAAGCTGGAGGAGCAGCCGTGAAGGATGGGAAGGAAGAGAGGAACTTGGTGAAGCACTTAAGAAAGAAGAAGAGATTATAAGAGACAAGAGATAAAGTGAGAGAATATTTTTTCCTTTTCTCTCCATCATGAGTGGAAAATAAAGGTGTTATATTAAATTCTACTTTAGTGAAGCCTCTTAGTGTTTGTGTGCTGCGGAGGAATCCTCCAATCCTGTCGTCCACTTCTTTTTCCCAACCGTTCTTTGTTTTGGTCCGGATCTCATTAATCCCTTAAGAGGGAATGTTACAATGACTTCTAAGAATAAATTGAGAAATTATGGGATTTTAGTAGTTTAGGATAAATAACATTTGGTTTACCAGGTGCATAGTTTGCACATTTTACCAGTTTGGGAAGGAAAACCACAAGAAGTAATTATCCCACAAACCTTTTTGGAGGAATACTCAGTGTGTGACTCACACCCTCCTTGTTTCTACAGTGGAGAGCGGGTCATATCCTCGAATCAGAAGGTCGGAGGTTCGATCCCAGCCTTCCCTAATCTGCATTCCAAAGTGTCCTTGGGCAATATACTGAACCCTGAATTGCCCGTGTCAGAAAAGTGCTGCCGGTAGATGCACTGTATGTGAATGTGTTGGTGAATGACAAACAACTGAGCTTTGAGATGAGATAAGATAAATAATAATACATAAAATGTTGTAACATTACTGCAAATAATAGCATTCAAATATCAAACAGCTATTGGCGTGGCAGGGTGTTGTTCATCTGAAAGGTTGAACCATGTGATCACGTCTGATAGACTAGTTGCTGCCGAAGGGAAAGATTCTAAACAAATCCGCTGACGTCTGAAGATCCTTGTGTGAGTGCGAGTTAAAAATACCCCACGTCCATTAAGTGTGGGTGGAAATACCTTGAAAGACGACGTGGAGCAGATGTGAAGCAGCTGGATGTTGGCCTGAACCCTAATGACAAGAAGGACACTGGTAAACAACACAAATTACCCAGAGAAGAAGAAAACACACTTCTGATATCAGATCCCAAATCTGCTCCTGAGACTTATTCACATTTAAAACTGCAGAGGTGATGATTGAAACACTAGTTTATTAACACAATTATTTAACATAACGTGAACGGAACATGTAAGTGGTCCTGCCCTTATGATGATCCGTTAGCTTGTTAGCTTGGCAAATATTCAATGCTACATTAAAGTACCTTCTTTTGAAGAGGGTAATATTTAACAACTTTGAACGAATTAAACAGTTATTCTATAAATATTTTGTGTAATAAGGAAGGAAGAGCAACGAGAGGAGCTACATTCAAATTAATCTCTCTTATGAAAAAAATTATTTTTAGCTTTTCCTCACAGTATTTTCTTCTTCTTCACTCAGATTCTAAAATATTGTGACAGCTTAGAAAAGTGTGTATTAAAAAAAATTATAATAACACCTCCACAGTTCAAGCACAATTACCACCTGATAGAAATAATCCTGTTAGAAAAGCTTGACACAAAAATGCTCGGCTCAGTTAACTGAAGGGAATCTAATACTTATTTTACACGATTGCCAACACAATGTGGTTTCTGTGGCTTTGGTTTCACACACACGCAC